>NC_057805.1:33622050-33922050 GCF_018294505.1 Triticum aestivum
TTACGGACGCAGTTGTTTGAAATGTGAGGGGGAGTTACAGTTCTACCCCTGCCTTTAGGCTTCTCGGCTTGGATCTGTGTACTGAGGGTCGGGGATAGTAAGTAACTTTGCTTCTCCCCAAATAGTGGGCGGGGGCGATTTCGGGCGAGGAGGGCGTGTTTTGAAATATAGTGGGCGCGAGCGATTTCGGGCGAGGAGAGCGTGTTTTGAAATAGTGGGCGCGAGCTATTTCGGGCGAGGAGAGCGTGTTTTGCCGACCATGGTTTATGAATTATTTGGCACATGTCATTTCGACCGAGGAGAAGGCGCGCTTGGTTGAAGTTATGAACCTACCCTCGATGCACAACGGGCCAATTAATGCATCTCCCACATAGGACGGTAATTTCGCGTCTCCCATTTATTTGCTCGGACGAATTCCACCGAGCACAGGATGTTTAACGGATCGTTCAAAATTTGGGAGAATGAGAATCCACGTCTACCTTACCAAGTCGATTCAAATCAAATTTAGAAATATTAGCTTGCCACTTCTTTTTTAGATGGAGAGATGATGCTCGGGAGTAATTTGTTTTTACATGCTCGTTGCTAGCGATTTACTATATGGCAAATAGTTGACCCACTCAAAAACGGGAATCAAACCCAAAATGAAATATCTTGATTCAATGAAATAGCTCGTTCACCAGGTTAAAATAGTGAACTAAATCCAAAATTGAACACCTCAATCGAATAACATGTTGTACAGTATTATAGTACTCCATGAACATGTTGAAAGTCAAATTAATGAACTTGTTTGATATACGCATATATCCGTTCATGTGTGGATTGCAGACAACATGGTCTCCAATTTAAATATTTGAATGCAAGTTTATATCGAAACGTGGTTTATATCAGTCTTTGATGCATAGAACGCGACCTCCCCCTCTCCCAGACTCCTGCTCTCTCTCTCTCTCGCCGACAATCTTCAGTTATGTCGCACGCATCCAACACACAAACCTTGTTGGTCCTCTCTCTTTCTCTCCATCTCTCTCTCTTTGTGTGTGTGCGTGGGGGGGGTGGGGTCTTTCTAGTTCGCATGCATATATACTCCATCTATAGGTCTCTCTCGCACACTATGTATGATTCTCTAGTCCAAGCTAGATATCTTGGGTGCATTCATCGTACGCACACAAATTCCTTGGCTCGTTGCTCGTAACTCTCTCACACACCACTCTATCGTCTTGGAGCTCTTCCCCCTCTCTCTCAAACTCTCCATCTACCTGGGTCACACATACACATGCATATCTCACTCGCACTCGATAGGCCCATCTAAAACTCTATCTCTCTCCCTCGTTCTCTCTCCATCTCACACACACACACACACAATCTCATGCCTAGCTAGCCAAGTATGATGGTCTCTCACTCAATTGTAGGAACACACAGTCCCCCCTATATGTATATGACTAGGTAATCTTAGTCTCCATCACAAACATGTGCATGGTCTATCTCGATTTCTCTCGGGGCATCTTTCTATCGCGCATGCACCTCCCTCGATCTCCCACCCATATAGTCCCCTCACGATCTCGAGGGGGTCTCTCTATCACAAACACACCCTCTCGCCCTCCCCATGCATCCATGTTCTCATTGTGTCCCTCTCGACCTTTGTTCCTTGTTGGCCAGACCTCTATTGGACATGTGCTATAGGGGTGTGTCTCTCAATTGCAAACAATCACACACTAGCTATCTTCGTGTATCTCCTCGCCTCGCTTTTCTACCTTGGAGATGCATGCGTGATATGTTCGCCTAAGAAACGAAAAACACACTCTCTCTCTCTAATTTATCGTTTGTTGTCACTTTCTCTTTCACACACATACTCTTTTTGCACACTTACTCATTCTCCTTCACACGCACTTGATCCCTCTCGACTTAGGCACTCTCCTCGGTCCATAGCATATTGATTTATTGAAAAGTCAAACATCACAAAGTTTGACCATGTACGTGGAGAAAAACAATTACATCTGGAACGGTGTGGCACCCCGGCTCAGAGCGACCGGTTTACCTTGCATTGCCAACCCAGAGACCATGTCTTCTGGCAACACACAACATCTCGGTATAGAAAGCAACCTCTTTATTGATGCTAGCGGCTCAAAGTCATATTACAACAGGTGTCGAGGCCAAGCGGCGCACACGGTTCGGCTGAACAATATGTACATTATTTAGTGAACATAAAGGCGGCCTTGATCATAACAACTATGCGGCAGCAGAACAACGTCGTAGCGGAAACTCCATAACACAGGGACACCGATGTGGACACGGTCTAGAATCGAGCAGCACTCCTTTCCAACGAGACTTTCCTGAAACCTGGCATGACACGCCAGGTCAGTACACTGAATGTAATTGCAAGCTCACATCAGGCATAATCATAATGATAAACAATATCATGATAATTAACCAATTAATAATGCAATTATGCTTCAACATGCTGTGATCATGCTCTTGTGATAAAAGTCCCTCAGGACTGGCTTACCAGCCGTGATCGTTCTTGGATCACAACCGTACCACCATGGCGGTCTTGACTAGAAATATCTCATGATCCTTACGACGATCACAACCACGACCAATACTTGGCCTCGAACATCTCGATGGCTTTCCACCATCATCAACAGTGCAAAGTTCATAACTTAGTGTGCAAGATTTATTAAACGTTGACCCATGGTGTGACCTACTACGAGCGTGTCCGTAACCGTGGACTCGGCTATCGATAGATTATTACACTATGCAGAGGTAGCACACTGTACCCACACCACGGAACCCATGGCCTCGTACTCCCATTCAGGTGGACCAACGGCATTCCGACGAAACCCCTCCATTGCCATGACACTCTCCCGGCCACTCCGACACAATCCCCACTGGGCTAGTCCTGGGTGGCCCCGTGTCTACCAAAGACACAACGACCACCGTCGTGGCCAAAACGATCCCACAAGGGGACCCGGTACCATAATCTCAACAACGGGCACACAAGGTTATGTCTGCTTACCGGGCCAGGGTAAGCATGCCCATAACCTTCCCTAGTTGGAGGCACCGACCAGAGGCATGACAACGGACCGAATCAAGGCCTCCCATAAGGCAAATGTGGTTGCACTGGGAAAAACTCGATTTAGTGGCACCATGACCCGGCCAACGATATATTCAAGTTGAGTTATATTCAGGTTCAACTTGAAGTAAAAATAACCGGTGTCATAGTATGCCATGAAATGCAACACTAACATATGCATCACCAATTAACGGAAATGACTGAGTCAACTATAGTCACACTAAGCATAAACATCAACAACTCATGCCACTTTTCTGGTTAAGATAATCCTCACTTTAAACAGAATATTTTCTAGCAAATTTTATTATTTTACTCATGCAAGAAAATAACTTCAAGTAATTACTCATATGCATAACAATTTTATTGTATCATTACCACAATTAAATCCTAGTTTCTTACCAGCTAAGTTAGTTTCAAACATTCTGTAAATCGAGCATATTAACTAAAACAATCACTTAACAGAATATAAATAACATAATAGTTATTTAAATGCATGGATTAAATCGTTCATTGAAGTAAGAAAATCATAAATATTGAAATGGCACCATGAAAATGTTGCTGTGGCTTGCCTTAGTGCAGATGAGGTTCACAAGCCTTCTGGTGATCCTCAAGACAAGCCTCACCCTCTGAAAATGATTTTAAACACAAGAAGAAAATATCAAGAACCCTTCTGAAAATCACCAGAAAATCTAGACAACTCAAAAAAAACTCATTTTTGGTGAGCTGTTAGATTTTTTTGCAAAGAACACAAGGATAAAAGAATCAATTCATTTGGACTTATGGTTGAGGATTTATAGCTGTTTGAAGCTCTCTGGAAATTAATTGAATTTGAATTTAAATAAAACAAACTAGGGGGTGACGTCGAAGGCGTAAAGCCTCGGGGCGCCACCACTCGTACCGCTTCGCGCGCGTACAGAGTGGCTGACTAGCGGGCCCCGCTAGTCAGGTGAGGTGGAGGGGGAGAAGGAAACAGAGGGGGTCGCGGCTTCGCCGAAGCTCACGCCGGCGACGAGGGCTCCTTGTCCAAAACGAGAGGGAGGGATCGAGAGAGGGGATGGAGGCGCACCTGCCCGTACCCGTAGCGTAGCTAGGGGTGGTCGGACGGCGTCAGAATCGACCTCGCAAGCGGAGGCAGAGGGCGGATGTCGCCAGAGACGAAGACAACGGCGAACTGCGGCGACTCCAGGGGCTCCAAGTGGACGGAACGGCTTCACCGAAGAGAGGCGGAGGCTCAGGAAGGGCCGCCCAGGCCAGGGAGGGGCTGGAGCAACCGCGACGACCCGAGGGGATCGCCGGCGAGCTCGAGCTCGGGTACGGCGGCCCGCGGCCTGCCTGGTCGGGCTACGGCTATCTACAAGCTTGTGGAGTGTGTGGGAGTGGAGGATGGTGCTCGAGGAGGCTGGGGGTGGCTCCATTTATAGGCGAGCGGCGAGGGGTGCATCGAGCTCCGCTGCGACACCTGGACACTGCGCCCAGCGACGAGCGGCGTCAGTGAGAGAGGGAGAAGGCGAGCAACTCACGTGGGGACTGTGGGCGAACAGGGACGAGCACAGGATCACGAGGAAGGCGACAAGCACAGTGCAGGGCGCACTGTGGCGTTGGCCGGACCGCGCCCGTGCTCATGCGGCGAGCTCCAGTGTCGGCGAGTGGCAGGGGGCATTAAGGGAGTTGAGACAAAGATGGTGGCGAGGTTTGGCACACTATGGCAGTCGGGGAAGCGAGCACGCGCGAAACAGAGCGCTCGACGGCACTCAGAGCGCGTCGACACGCAGGCTGGCATCATGGACACGCGTGGTCACCGCGTGAACTCTTCCCTCAGGCCGACCAATGTCCAAAGATCATGTCTGGCTTGTTGTTCGTGGTAGTTTTTAAGATTACGACGCTTTGGTTTGGTTCCAGACGCAGTAGAAAAGATTTCACACGTTTGGTAAGTTTCTGATCAATAACTTTGCGAGGTTACTGAGGTTAAATGGCTGGGAGTTGGAGGCTGTGCTTTGGAGGCTAGCAATCATCTACTAAGGTGATGATGCACAAGAAAAATCAGGCACAATGGAGCAAGTAAAACGGTAGTTGCTGTAGAAACCACCATTTCTTTCCAGAACAGAAAATATTTTTTGTAGCAAAAATATTCCAAAAAGTGGTACAATATTTTTGCTCAGGAAGGTGCCCTAGGGTTCAAAGAATATTTGTGAATTTTCTCAGATTTTTGTGGGCAAGAAAAATTGGGGTTGCTTTGGAGCACATTGAACTGGCTAGGGTTTTGGAGGGGAAAATGAATATTTTTCATTAAAGAAAAATATTCCAAATATTATTTTGGGTAGAACCAAAGAGTGGATGATAGTTAGAGAGGGAGATGAGACACTTGGGTGAAAGCCAAGGGTAGCCAAGTGTTTAAGTCCATATGAAAAGATTCAAAAACTCCAACTTTCAAAATAAATCCAAATGAAAATCTGGCAAATAAAGGAGGGCAAAACCAGGCTGTCACAAACGGCAAACATATACCATTAGATTCGCCATGTGATGTAGTTTCGTATGATTTATCTTTGGTATTGAAGACATAAATAACATTTGTGTAAACCTGATCAAAGTTTCCAAAGTTTGACTTCTAAAAAAATTACATGCCCTGCATTATCGAGCGGATGGAATATCTCTTTCCGCCTCTCAGCTATCTGACGCACCACTCAGCCTTATTGGGGCTCCTCTATCTCTCTCAAAATTTGTATCTCCCTGGTTCACACATACACATGTCCCGCTCGCACTATACATATAGACCCATCCAACACTCTCCGCCCTTGTTCTCTCTCTATGTGACACACACCCCCCTAATAAGTACCATATTCCCTCACTCCATCATAGGTGCAAGCACTCCCCCCCTAAGTATGATTATCTGTCACTAGCCATCAGGAACACACGTATTGTCTCCTTCCATCCATACGTCTATCTCGATATCTCTCGGGGTATCTTCTGTCGCGCACACACCTGTTCACTCGATCTCCCACCCATGTAGTCCCATCACGATCTCCAGGGGGTCTCTCTATGACAAACATACACTCTCTCCTCCCCATGTCTGCATTTTCTCCGTACGTCTCTCTCGACTTCTCTCCCTTGTTTGTCAGACCCCTCTTGGCCACGTGCTAGGGGTCTTGCTCTGTCGGTTGCAAACAACCACATACTATCTTCTCACCTTGCTTCCGTTGTCGAAGATGCATGTGTGATAGGTTTGCATAAGACACACACGTTTTTTCTCGACTTTTATTGAGTGTTTTCCATGTCTCTTTCACACACGCACACACACTTTTCTCACTCACTCTTTCTATTTCACTCTCTCTCTCTCTCTAGTTAGGGACTCTCTCACGTCAATAAGCATATGGATGTTTTGAAAAGTCAAACCTCAGAAAAGTTTGACCAGGTATATGTGGAGAAAAACATTTACATCTGGAAAGATCATTAGATTCATCACAACATGTACTTACTTCATATTATCATTTATCTTTGGTATTGTAGATATAAGTAATTTCTTTATAAACTTGGTCAAAGTTTCAAAAGTTTGACTTAAAAAAAGTTGGAACTACATTATTGAACGGAGGGAGTAGCTCTTTCTCTCTCTCTCTCTCTCTCTCTCTCTCTCTCTCTCTCTCTCTGCTATCTCTCACGGGCCTCCCCTCTCACACGAACACTATACCGACGGATTATACGCTCACTATGTCAGCGTATAGCTCCGTATATTGTTTAGTTGATCGGTCAACCAGTCCACATGTTGCCTTGTCCGCTCGTGTTCTGTATCTTCGTGTGCTGTCCCATGTGGCAGTGGGTGAAAATAAGTAAACTAGAGGCCCATCTGACACGCGGTGAAGTAAACAAAGTTGAAACCACTCGGGGTAGCACCCCGCACGCTAGTAAATTGAGGGCGCATTGAGGACACACTTCTTCCGCGTGGAGGACGCACTCGCGCACAATTCACCACTGCGCCGCGGCATGCACAGAAGGACGCACTCGCGCACACCCAGCACACAACACACACCAGCACACGTGTACACCGGCGTCGCCGCTGGTTGAGATGGACGGCGAGGCAGCCAACAAGCGGAGGCGGCTCGAGCCAAAACCGCATCCGGAGAGCCTGGACTTCATCGGCAGCCTCCCCCGACGACATGCTGCTCGTCATCATCGGCCTCCTCCCCACCAAATCTGCCGTGCGGACCACCCTGCTCTCCCGGCGGTGGCACCCCCTCTGGCACCGCGTCCCCCTCAACCTCACCGTCGACAGCTACCTCTGCGAGGGGGATTGCAAACACATGGCCGCAGTCTACAAGATCCTTTCATCACACCCTGGGCCAGCCAGACGCCTTGACATCCGCATGTTCAGTACCAACTGCAAGGTCCAACCCAAGTTTGACGACTGGTTCTTATCCCCCACCCTAGGTCAGCTCGAGGAGCTCAGCTTTGAAGCTGGACGATGTCGCTCTCTGCCGCCGTCCGCGCTCTGCCTCGCGCCAACGCTGCGCCGCGCCAGCTTCAGCTCCTGCTATCTTCCCCAGATTAATGCCGCGCCCGCCCTTCTTCTCCCTCAACTCAAGCAGCTCGACCTCTTCGACGTTGTCATCTCGAAGAAGGCTATGGAGCACCTGCTCCACAGCTGTACTACGCTCGAGTACCTTCGTCTTGAGCAGATCCACGGGTTCATTAGCCTCCACATCGCCTCGACGAATCTCCGATGGATTTATGTGTCTTGCTGGCCCCGCAACAAGACATCAATTGGGAAGAGATCACTCCAGCTGTTCCACGTTATGGTCATTGAGAATGCGCCTTTCCATGAGAGATTGCTTGTATCGGATCTAGAAGGTCCAACAAAAATCAGGGTCATTGACGCGCCAAAATTGACAGTGTTGGTGCACTCGTCTGCCAAATTCTCCAAACTCTTTATTGGATCCGTAATCGTTCAGGTACAACACTCATCTTCTTCTCCATCTTCTTGAAATTCACATTTTTAAATTTCTTCTTGATGTATTTACGACCGGCTTCCAGAAAATGATTCCCACAAGATTGACCCAGTCTATGCGCAGAGTGAAGATCTTGGCAATAAAATCTATCGGCCCCAATCTGGATCAAGTTGTTGGATTCCTTACATGCTTTCCGTGCATGGAGAAGCTACTCATCGAGGTGAAACTTCTTTCCTATTAGTAAACGGTAATCACAACGTAGCTCAAATTTTTCGTAATTTTCCCAAATTATGATGACAAGTGTAGTGTTCAATACTGCATCTACGCACTGCAGCGAAAGAAATGTTTTTAGTATTTTTTCTCACGTGATCACCTGCATCGTTTTGTTGTTGTACTACTATAGTAGCCTAGGCTAGTCATAGTGGAAAGTATCTTAGACTACTCCAGTAACTCTATGGTTACCCCAAGAGCAAGTACTACCTCCGTCCTGGTTTACTCTTCCTATTTTGTAGTATCAAAATTTGACCATAGAATTAACTGACAAAATGTTAATGCATGTCACTAAGAACTATATTGTTGGATTCGTATTTGAACATAATTTCAAATGGTGTAATTTTTAGTGGCATGCATTGGCATTTTCTTACATAAATATATCGTCAAAATTTTATACTAAATAAGAGGTAGTACAAAAGTGGGCTATAACGTCCCTCCACTATGTAGGCCAAAACACGTGCCAAATTCACTTGTGATGCATTTGGCATCGATGCCCCTCCATTGCTCACCTGGTGCCCCAATCTGGATCACCTACTTTGCTCCGGTGCCAAATTAACTCACGCAATGAAAAAACACTTGCATGGGAGAGAGAGAGGACTGAGGCAATAAAAAACACTTGTTTGGGAGAGTGAGAGGTTGGTGTAGTTGGTTTGATTGATTTGTTTGTGCATGTGGGTCTGTGTGCACAACGGTGGCAACTCTCTCACATCGCGAGAGCGGTGCCAAAATCTTTTGATTTGACATCGATGCATATTATGTGGCATACTTTTGCGAAATATGGCATCGGCCACATAGTGGAAGGCAACAAATGCCTAAGCTCTTCACGCACTCCTAGGTGAATGAGAGGAAAGAGAAAGAGAGAGAGAGAGAGAGTGAAAAAATATCACTAGCCACCCAACCCTATCTTATGAGCGAATGATATTGGTACCTCTTGATGACACGACAATCTTATACAGCTAGCTGCTCTAATATGTTCTCTTCTTTTGCCGATAAAAAAAGACCCGAAAGTGAAAAATGTGCTGCACTATAACAATCTCATCGAACGCCTTGATCTCCATCTTACAGAAATTGATTTGATCGACTACCGAGGCAGCACATCTGAGATTAAATTGGCCAGGTTCTTTGTCTGGAGGCAAGTGTGCTCAAGGTAATGAGGTTTGGTGTTCTCTGGCGCAACAATGAATGGCGTGCTGATCACCGCAAGCGTCTAAGCCTAAATGACAAAGTCTCCGCAGAAGCTGAATTTGTTTTTGCAACATCAAGTGGCCAGAGACGCGAAAACTTATTTGCCCATTAGTGACTTGTCAGGGCGATGGATTTTAGTTTGTACGATAATGTTGCATCCACCTAAAGTAACGAAAGTTCTGACGTAAACTTCCTAGTAATTCCCTCTTCGTAGGTGCAGCATTACTCCTAACATTTGTAATATCAGTTTGAAACTTGTAATATTGCCGTGTCCTGTTCCTGCATTTTCAAAATCCTGCGAATCAAATAGGTCCTGAGTTGGTGATGATGTTGTGCCTGCCATCTTTCACCAATAGCCGTTGGATCTAGATCTGACGCATACAAACCAAACTTCTCCAGTTTTGCAAAAAGATGCCCGCACTTGTTCCCTATTTACAAACAACTCCTTGTCTCTCACAATCAGCCTTATCTCGTCCCCACCACATCTAGAAGGCCATGGAAAAATCTGGCGCGATGGCCGCTGCCGGCGCCGTCCACCACCCAATCTTGGTGTTCCGTGCAATGCACGGGCATCTACGCACGGGAAATTATGTCGAACACGGCTAGTTGTAAGCAAGCTAGGTCTACAGCCATGATGATAGTGACTGCAGACGGTGAGGCTAACTATGGTATGCCGAACATGGCGCCTATACTCAGGTGTCATCTCTGGCGTAGGGTCTTGTCACTTCACTGTGAGGAGTAGCACGTAATAATTTGACCAACGGGTAGTACAGTGCTACTACAGTACATTGGTGGTACTACTACTACAGTACTAGCACCACCGTATGGATTTAGTAGTACTACCACGTCCATCTGAATTTAGTATTTGACTAGCAATATCTAGTAATGCATGTCAAAAAAATGTACTACTCCCTCTATAAATAAATACATGGTGTATTGTTTTATTCCTATCGGCGAGATAACTTAATGTCTTTTTGCTACTTAATAGGATTACATGCAATGAACTAACCACTGCATGTGATGTTTGGTAGTCTCAAGTCATTGAAAGCATGCACGGGCACGGAGGGGGACGCAGCTTCATTGACTTACTGCACCTGCCTTTGGGTGTATGACACGTGGGCCCACCGGGTGGCTGGCCAACCTGTCATACAGCCAAAGGCAGGTGCAATAGAGGGGCAAGGAGTAGATGGCCAACACGCACGTGAATTCAACGCAGTCTGCATTTCTCATATAAAGGCTCCTGCCAGTCCAATCTACGAAATCCTACGCACATACGCACCCAACCGCAAGAGTGATCACTCCAATCGCAAGATCAGTTGACTAGAAGCTAGACCCATGGAGGCGATGAGCGCGAGCATCAGCCGGTTGTTCCAGATGGTCCATGACACCAGCCTGCGGCCCGGCACCGAGGAACGTCTCCAGGTAGTGCTTGAGGCCGCCAGGGCGAGGGGCCGCTTGGATGACAACTTCGTCTCCTTGTTTGACGAGGTCCTCGTCGGCTTCCTTGACAAGTTCATCGTCGTCAAGAAGCTCGTGGACGACCTTGACGTACGCTTCCAGCCCACGCGCCCAGGCTCTATGGTGCCTGCCACCCTCAACGGCCTCTATGGTGACAACCTCTTCGACGCACTGGTGGCCCTGCGAATGCCCGCCGTCGCGCCGGAGAATGTCCACCTCGAGGTCGCGCTCGCCGCGCAGCGCCTGGCACAGCAAGACACCATCGACATAATCACCCACGTCTACGCGCAAATCGTTCACAAGGACTACTACATGCAAGAGGAGGAGGATAGGACGCTGGCTTTCTTGGACCGCAGGGCAACCTTGGACGGCATTGTTCAGAAGCACGTTGAGCTTGCCGCCAACGCCGCTGCTCCTCACACGTCGGTTGGTGACCCGATGCACTAGGGCGTGAGGATGTCGTTGATGGATCCGTATGTATATTTATCTTTCCGTCAAATCCATGTTGTAGTATATGGTACTACTAGTAATTATCTTACCTTTCGCATCAACTTCATAATTTTCCTAAGTACTCCATGCATGAACCGCGCTAGAACCAAACTTCTCATTACTCTAGGGAAAATCATTATTTCTATCTATCGGTCGCGCCATGGAGCAGAACCAAATTTTACAAGTTAAAAGTAGAAAAGGAAAAGCCTGTCGTGTTCGCGTCGCACCCCCACACGGTTGGTCCGGCACGCCGCTCAAGGGGGAATGCGTGCTGTGTTGCATTTTCACTTACAAGTGGGTCCGCAGTTGAGCAAACCGACTATGGGCAAACCCCCACCCCGCCCACCGTGCGATGGCTGAGAAAACAGGAGGGAGAAGAGATGGCTGTAGCACGGACACCAAGAAAATTGGTGTCGGATGGGACTCGTGTGGGTGGCGTGTGCTGTACTGCTAGACATGAATGCTAGTTATGGCCCATGCCACCCCACTATATCGAGGTGCTGGTTACGTAGAACAAATTTCCTGGAGTCCGTGCTCAGCCCTCCTCTATCTCTCTCTCAGCCAGCCAGCAGACACGCGGAGCCCATCGTCTGTTTGCTCATATGCGGTCCCACATGTCGGTGAAAATGCAAGAGGACCCACTGAACCTACACATCTTTCACCTCGACGTGCTGGTGATGAAAAACAAATCCAATAAAGATCTTCGGTGGCCACTTTTGGAGTTACTCAAGAGTAGTAAGATTCTATTTACAGTTTAACCCAAGATGCACATCACGTGGCTTCAACTACCACTCTATTTTCTTGCATGACACGACCTGGATGCTGGATGTCCCATGTGTCGGCAAAAGGAGGAAGAACTCGACCAAATCTTCGGTTGTGCTCTCGGATTAGACTAGTTGTGCTAACTTAAAATTTTATTGTGTAGAATGGATGCAAGTTTTGGTATTGGGAAGAAGAGTACAACGATATATTGATAGAGCGCAATTTAGTAGATGTTCTAGCACTTTTAGCTAGCATAGAGGCTAGAGATTAGACTAGTGCACTTGTTGATAGAATAGAGGCTAGACACGTCTACTTCTTTACACTCGAAGAAGAAAGAAGCATGCAGGATCGAGCCTCCGCAGATCAACAATGAATGCATCGAGAAGGCACTAATCCAACTTACAAGAGCAGTTATGGAAGTTGGATATCTTCTAAAATGTATTCTTGTGGTTCTTGTTTTTCTAGTCAAAATTTTGGTGATGTATTTCCATGTACCAAACAATCAATGATGAAAAAAAGATATGCGTTTGCAAAGAAAAATGTACGCGGCCGGGATGCGTCCGCGCATTCGGCGCACGGCCACCGCATCCGAGAAATGGCCCGGACACGACCCCATTGCCCAACCCAAACGGACAGAATCCAGGCAAAACGGAGGTCCGTTTGGGGTCGTGCGTTGGAGTTGGCCTTACAAGTGGGACCGCAGTTGAGGAAACCGACTATCGGCAAACCCCCACCTCGCCCGCCGCGCGATGGCTGAGTTAGAGAAACGACGAGGTTGAAGAGATTCCTGTAGCACGGACTCCAAGAAATATGGTGTGAGATGGAAGTCGTGCTGGTGCTGTGTGCCGTACTCCTGGACGTGAATGCTTGTTCTGGCCCATGCCACCCTACTACTCCTACTACTTATAGTAGTAGTATCGAGGATTTGAGGTGCTGGTTACGTACAGCGAACACATTAATATATGCCCCACCTCACACTGTGGCCAAATTTCCTGGAGTCTGTGCTAGGTTAAAAAGTGTTCTTTGTGAGGATGGGTGGCTGGTCTCAAGTTTAAAACTTGTTGTATTACGTACATAGACGTAGAGATAGTGTAGCATGTGAAGCTAGTACAAATAGTGTACTATTGTTGGTTGGCCTCATCCGATAACCTGTTGCAATGCACGTACAATTATGTATTCGGAAAATATTTTTTTGCCTCGTCGCAGCACCCACTCAGAGAAGCGACACGAAAGCCATTCATAAATTTAGAAAGTTTATCACAGGCATATCATTTTATTACATACAATAGATCATCAACCCACAACGACAACGAGGATACATTATAAATACTAAAGTTTTCATCACACAACAAATAACAAGCAATGAAATGAACTTCAACTCAACCAATCCTCGGCGTTGGAAACTCTTTCTTTGAAGCACAAGCGATTCTCTGGGAAGGGCCAGCTACTGTCAATCTCGAGACCAACGCATGACTGATCATCCAGGCTGAAGCGGCCTACTATATCAGGACCAGGGTAGGGAACCACCGCAATGTCCGACGTATAGATACAGTTGCTTCTCATAAAATGGTAGTAACGTTGGGTCAACAGGAGTTGGATCGCCTTTCACCATCATTGGATAGTTTTGTCCAAGGAAGAGCGAGTTTGCTCCAAGACTATCAATACTATACTAGGGAGAAGGTGTTGGCGCTATCACACTAGTATCCATCCCGAATACCATGCAACGGGTGTTGGAATAGGTCCGGAGAGTGCGACCATCGGAGACAACACATGCTCCCTCAGTAGTAACATCAGTAGTGGGCTGTATACAGACAAGAAGGGGTGATCCATCGGAAGTTGCCAGGCACCACTGAGTATATGGGCCCTCCTCGTCCTCACGCTAGTGATCATCACCATCTTCATCTCCCCCTTGGTTATAAATTTTTTCAAGTATAGGTGGTGGAATGTTCACAGGACCTTGGAAACACAAGAAGAAGGTTAATTAGTAGAGAAGGGAAACTTGCTAACTCACATGCATGTGGATGAAACAATTATAATTACGGTGGAAGACAAACGTATCGAAACTACGAGGATCCCATGCAAAAACGGTGCCACGAGTGGTGGCAGCAAACACAAGACCCTCCTATTCAATTGCATCACAGTACACATCCGTGTATAGAAACTGATTTTTGAGCAATATCCATCCAGTCGAACCACAAAGGACGGCAACAAGCTTGTCGAAGATAGCAACAACTTGATAGTTCTTGTAATTCCAAGAGCGGTTGGGAACTCGAGAAATTGCTATCTTGCATAGAAGACAGTCACCATGATCATATTTGAACGTACGTAGATCATCTATGTGCTCAACCTGAGGGCACTCGGAGATTTTTGGAAGTGGAATCCGCCGACGAGTGTACACATTCACAAGTTCCCACTCACAATTGTACCCAATATAAACAATCCAATCTCCATTTGCGCCTGCCCAAGCCTTGCCCTCAAGCGATGGCATCTTAGCATCACACGTATCATTATCAAGCGGCATCAACTTGCACAAGGCGAGGCTTCCCTCGTCCCCGCCCATGCGAACAGGCTTATAGCGAAGAAGATAAGGGAGATCAAACCACTCCTGGACCCTTGGGTTCCTTGTAATGATGTTATTAGTTGAGTCAAGAATGTTCTTGAATAAACCTGCCATGCTAGCCGAGGTGATGAAGTCGCACCGATCAATGAGTTCCCCCACCACGTCATCTTTCAGATCGGGGCAAGAATAACGGGGTCGTTTCCGGCTTGTTCCCTCCATGGAGAAGACGATCGAACAATGGCAGAAGGAAGGGTGAAGGAAAATGGAGGAGGAAGGAAGAGTGTGCGACAGCTGTTCCAAATCGAGAGGGAAAGGCGAAGAGTCGGCGGACGGTTGCCAGTTTGCCACGGTACACGAAGAGGCGCCCTGACCTACACGTCCTTTCAGAAATTGTACAAAAGACTCGTCGTCGTCCCACTGAGATGTTGGAACGGGACCACATATCAACGAAACATGGTGTGTAATTTCTCGTGCAAAATTCGATCTGGCCGTGTTGGCCTGAGGTGCCGCATTAGTTATCGACCTTTATTTTTTTAACATACAATCTGGGTGGATAGCTCCTGTGGTCATCACACGTGAGCGGATATATAGGTGGGCTAGGTGGGCAGGCGGCAACAATCTATGTGCTAAAAGAGTTGATCTCGAAAAAAGAGTTGATCCAATGCTTGGTTTTGTTTGGATTTTTCAACTATGACCATTGGATAGAGTGAATCAATGGCTTACGTTCAAAGTTATTCTCATACTATAGAATGGTATAGGAACGTGGAGAGATTTGGTTGATTTTATGTCGCTGAATAATATAAAATATTATGAGTGCAGACGCTCCACCCCGAGGTTTGTAGCTCCTTCTCGGTCGTCGGGAATCTATGTTCTTCCACTCTTTCATTTAAGACATGAGCTTTGTTCATCCTGTTGTCGACACGCAGGACATCTATATGCCTCCATTTTACAAAATCATACTATGCCTCCATGACACGCGGGACATCTAGCATCAAGGTGGCGTGTCATGCAAGAAAATGGAGATATGCAGTGCGTAAGTGAGTCATGCACTTCGATGGCACCTAGTAGTACTACACAATATTTTTTCTCCTCGATGGCACGTGAATAGTGCACGTACTCAATGACAGAGCACGGGATGGTAGCCATGGACATGGCCGGCCCTTTTTGAAGAGAGTACTAATAAATACGTAACTTTGATGTGTCCCGTCAACTCGCAGAACGACGAGAAGCTTGCTTACTACGCCTTCTCCCTCGCCAACGCGTGCGTGGTGGCTTGTAGCACGAGGAGAAACTTTTGCTTACAAGCAATGGACGTGCAGCAGTTCATTTGGTGTCAGATTCCCAGAAGTAGTACAGTACCATCATTATTGTTCGACTTCCGAAAGAGGAGAAGAGCCAAGCGCAAGGTCACCTACTAACCTAGTATAGTACTACTACAGCCAAAGCTGGTCCACCTTTTTAGAGCATGGTTAATTAATATAGGCGGCTCTTGCAGCGACACATCATTTAGAGCAAGCACTCTCTTCGTAGGATCAAAGGAAGTGAAACAAAAGTTGGAGTGGATGCTAGATTGCCAATTAAAACATGATTGCATAGGAAAAAAAATCCTATAGCATTCTATCCTATGAATCAAACGACCAATGTAGGAAAATTATGAGGGGGGTCTCTCCAACAGTGTTTCTCGGCTCGCACCTAGCATCACGGTGGTCGAACTTGGAGTCATTCATCTGGTACACGTGGCATCTCAGATCTGGTACTCCAATTTTAGGTTGGCTCTATGTGATGTGGCAACTTCATATACTAACCGGATGCTGCCTATACTACTACGGTACTCACACTCCAAGAAGTGACTCGAAAACCATTCATAAATTGAGTCTATGACATGCATTTGCAAATGTACCATTCATTACATACAACAAGTCATCAACACACAAAGACAACGATGATACATGTTGGATTATAGATTATTTACAACAAAACATTCCAGTAAATACTAAAGTTTTCATCACACAAAAAATAACAAGCAATGAATGAACTTCAACTCAACAAATCCTTGGCGTTGGAAACGCTTGCTTTGAACCATAGGTGCTCTGGGAAGGGTCAGCTATTGTCAATATCGAGAGCAACGCAGGACTGATCATCCAGGCTGAAGAGGCATATATCAGGAGCAGGGTAGGGAACCACCGCAATGTCCGAGGTATAGATACAGTTGCTTCTCATAAATGGTAGTAACGCTGCGTCAACAGCAGCTGGATTGCCTTTAACCATCATTGGATAGTTTGGTCCAAGGAAGGGCGAGTTTGCTCCAAGACTACCAATACTGTACCAGGGAGAAGGTGTTGGCGCTAGCACACTAGTATCATCCTGAATACCCTGCAACGGGGGTTGGAATAGGTCCAGAGAGGGCGACCATGGGAGACAACACCTGCTACCTCAGTAGTAACAATCACAGTGCACTGTATACAGACAAGAAGAGGTGATCCATCGAAATTAGTTGCCAGGCGCCACTGAGTATATAAGTTCTGCTCGTCCTCATGCTCGTGATCATCACCATCGTCATCTCCCCCTTGGTTATAAAAATTTTCAAGTATAGGTGGTGGAATGTTCACAAGACCTTGGAAACACAAGAAGGTTAATTAGTAAAGGGAAACTTGCTAACCCGCATGCATGTGGATGAAACAATTATAATTACGGTGGAAGACAAACGTACCGAAACTACAAGGATCCCATGCAAAAACAGTGCCACGAGTGGTGGTAGAAAACACAAGATCCTCGTATTCAATTGCATCACAGTACTCATCCATGTACAAAAACTGATTTTTGAGCAATATCCATCCAGTCGAACCACGAAGGACGGCAACAAGCTTGTCGAAGATAGCAACAACTTGATAGTTCTTGTAATTCCAAGAGCGGTTGGGAACTCGAGAAATTGCTATCTTCCATAGACGACAGTCACCTTGATCATATTTGAACGTACGTAGATCATCTGTGTGCTCAACTTAGGGCACTCGGAGATTTTGGGAAGTGGAATCCGCTGACGAGTGTACACATTCACAAGTTCCCAGTCGTAATTGTACCCAATGTAAACAACCCAATCTCCATTTGCCCCTGCCCAAGCCTTGCCCTCAAGTGATGGCATCTTAACATCACACGTATCATTATCAAGCGGCATCAACTTGCACAAGGCGAGGCTTCCCTCGTCCCCGCCCATGCGAACAGGCTTATAGCGAAGAAGATAAGGGAGATCAAACCGCTCCTGGACCCTTGGGTTCCTTGTAATGATGTTATTAGTTGAGTCAAGAATGTTCTTGAACGAACCTGCCATGCTAGCCGAGGTGATGACGTCGCACCGATCAATGAGTTCCCCCACCACGTCATCTTTCATATCGGGGCAAGAATAACGGGGTCGTTTCCGGCTTGTTCCCTCCATGGAGAATACGATCGAATAATGTCAGAAGGAAGGGTGAAGGCAAATGGAGGAGGGAGGAAGAGTGTGCGACAGCAGTTCCAAATCGAGAGGGAAAGGCGAAGAGTCGGTGGACGGTTGCCAGTCTGCCACGGTACACAAGAGGTGCCCCGGCCTACACGTCCTTTCGAAAATTGTACAAAAGGACTCGCCATCGTCTCACTGACATGTTGGAACGGGACCACATGTCAACGAAACATGGTGTGTAATTTCTCGTGCAAAATGCGATCTGGCCGCGTTGGCCCGAGGTGCCGCATTAGTTATCGACCTTTATTTTTTTAATGGCGTGCCGTTCAGTTTTGAAGCACGACTAACTGGTACTGTTTGCAGAGAAAATATAAACTACTCTACCACTACTCCACCTCTAGTACTAGTAGTATAAAAAAGATATATAGGCTGGAGCTTCAGAGCTTTCTTGCTAAGGGCTGCCCACTTGCCTCTCTCTCCCTCCTCACCGGTGGTCACAGACCCGCCGGGGAAGAAAAGGATGTGCAGCGTTGACGCACTCGTCGTCGGCGAGCAAGGTCACGCACTGACGACAAGGCCGTCCTCTCAGACCTAGCGCCCGCGCGGGATGGCCTCCGTCCCCATGCTCGCTACCATAGTGCATGCGGAGGACGACGACCACGAGCGAAGCCACTTCCCGCCGACCCTCAGGTATGCTACCTCTTTTTGAACCATACCCTTGTTCTATTGCCCCGTCTGCCACGTCGCTGCATGTGGATCTTTTTCCACTCCACCATCTTCCCAATTTGCTATCCTCTGCTTTGCTGGTCACGCAGACGAAAACCTTAATTTGCACTATTAAAGGAAACCCTACTTCATGCACACTAATCCATGTCTGGGTTGAATAAGGAAAGGAAGAGAGACTGTACTGTCCAATAGAGTAGGCATCGAACCCGCATATAGGTTGAAAAGGGGAAAATCAGTAGCTAAGGAACGAGTCTCATGTCTCTTGGTTGAAATGATATTTACCTTGGAGGTACATGGTTTGCAAAAAATTTATACTGTCATTAGTTAATAATGCTAGTTACCTTCAGACTTTTGTATTTGGTTTAATGCTCATGCACAGCTAGTATACCAATGCTGAAACGTGTTACCTTTACATTTTGTATTGTTAATTCTTATAGAAATCTTCCAGTGCTAGAGTTTATTGAAATCTGTTCAGTAAAACCATTGTACTGTACCCTGTAATAAAATAACTACTCTACTGTTGCACTAGCCACTGGATTAGTGTATATTTGTAGTATTCGAAATTTCGAATGGTGTTGCATTAGCGTATGGACATAAATAAAGTGTGGCAAGCTTTCCCAGATATGTGCTCAAGAAAACTACTACCTGTTTTTCTAAATACTAGACGTTTGGGTACTTTAAATTGAACCGCGAAAATGTCTTATATTAAGGAACAGAGGGTGTAGAGTTCACTCAAATTATCCTGGTAAAGCTAGTCACACCTTTGTTAAAATTAATGTTCATTATGTTATCGGAGGAGGTCTATAAGTTTGTCTCTAATGCCTGTCGACTACACACCTGACATTATGATGTAATGTTATGTCATTTCCTTTTGTACAGTGTCACTGAATTGTCAAGGCGGTGATGGCATTTTATTTTAGTTGAATTGCACAAAATATGCTTAAAAGAAGAGGAAAGGTCAGGAATCGATCATTCTTTCAGAAAGAACTATATATGCCTTTCTGACATCAGCCGCTGTTGCCTTATTTATTCCTTCAAACAGGTGGTTAGAAACAGTCTTGCTATCTTTTACCATTAAGAAATTGGAATGCTTATATTTGTGAGTCTATGCTTCAACTAGTGCCACTTTTATAATAATCACAGTTTCAATATCTATGCAAACAGGGATGCTCGATTTTAGTGGAACTGCACAAAAAGTCCAAGTGGTTCAACATTAGGAGCATGTTTTCTTCCAAACCTTTATATCCAATTGGTGGCACTAGCTATGAGCTGTTCATTACGAAGGTACATGGTTTGCTACTATCTTGCTACTCTTTTTGTACTGTCATTAGATAGTAATACTAGTGGTTTGCATGTGAATTTATTGGCAGGGTGGACCTACATTGGAGGTGCAGGACAGGATTCAATGATTGGATGCTCAATTTCGGTTGTATCGATTTCACCTCTTCCATCACTGCGAACATGGATATCCTTGGTCTGATGAAGAATAGGCGCTATATTTCTGCTCTGAACCAGCAAATCAATTCAGTATGAAATTGTCCAGGGCAAAACATGACTGTATCAAATTGTCCAGTGCAAAACATGACAGATGCTAAGCGGAAGAGACATGTTTAAACCGAAAATACAACGTGGGGTATATGTTTACTAGTTGCTTGATGTTTGTGCAGACAGAGATGTCTGCCCGTTGCTATTTGGGAAACACACAAAGTGACTGCAATTTTGTTGAACTGCACAAGAGAATAGTATAGTCACTGCATGCAGTGCCATTTGAAAATACACACAGAAAGATTGGATAGTCACTTCATGGACAGCTGAAAAGTAGTACTGTACTATTTATTGGCCAACACTAGGTGCTTCATTGCTTTGGTCTGATTGTACAATGGGCATCATTTTGCCTAAGTTAAAGTTTGTATTCCGAAAATAGTCTCGCCGTGTGATCGAGAGAAGACCAAATCATATTGCAGTGGATGTTCCTCCATCATGTGTGGTTCATTCTCATGGTTCCAGCTGTTGGTGAAACCACTTAGGTTTGCAAGAGGAATTGTAGACTTCACAAACAAATTTGTCTTTCAGTCTGTACTGAATGTGCCAAGAGAAGCATCCATGTTAGTAGGCAGAAATGATGTTTTTTCTAGATCTTTGCCTTTGGAGCCACATATTTGTATATGATTTGTGAATCATTGAGATGCATTAACATGTTGATCTTATGTATGGGAATTGTACTAGTTGGTTTTAGTTGCGACGCAAGATCCGAAGTGGCTGCTCTTTGCTTTTGGAGCTACATATTTGTATATGATCTGTGAATCATTGAGATGCATTAATAGTTCCTTATATCTGTTCGCTCAGTGTTTACAAGTTACTGATCGATCACTAGCTAGCCTACTAATGCGCTCCTGGCAGTTTCAGTTGCGACGCAAGATCCGAAGTGGCAGTTTTTTGAATAAAAATGCCTACCTCTGAAGAAACTGACAAGCTGCTCTGAAGAAAATGCCATGCGAATCTGAAGAAACTGCCAGCGAAAACGTTCGCAAATGCCTTATCTCAAAGCTAAAGGTCATCAACTAATGCCCTCGGCCGCGACTCGTTGCATGCTACTTCGCGTATTGGCTGCGAGCAATTTTGAGTGCCTGCATGCATCCGGCCGTAATTAAGGCAGCCAACTGATGCAAAAAAAGATGTGCTTTAATTGTTGCGGGCCTTTTAAATCCTTGGCATCATTATTGACAAGAAGGGAGATGATTCGAGTGCACTCGTTTGACCGTCATGCCAGCATGCGACCCAGCACGGACGGGACGGGACGGCATAGTCAAAATTTCAGTTTCTCTAGTTTTCCACGGCAAGCTGGCGCGCTAAGCCATGCCTCCTTAATTATGCATTGAATTCCGATGACTGTAGCGCTACCTTCCACCTATAAGTACTGTTTCCCGGCCTTCTATGGTGGCACCGTGACCCAACTTGCCCTATCCTCATAAGCCCCCACCGGCCCGACGTCGCTCGCCACTTATCCTCGCTCTCGCCACGTCCCCCATGCCCCCGCCCGTCCGCGATAGGCGAGGCCAGAGGCGGTCACCGCCGGAACTAGTATTCGGTTTTTCACTGGAAGGCAGACGGAGGGAGGAGGCATTCTATCGGTCTTTAGATGGCAATGCGGAGATCAAGGACTTGTTGGAGCGCGACCGCCAAGCGGAGGAGCAGAAGTTGTTGGAGCGCGACCGCTTGGCGGAGGAGCAGCGTATCGCCGATTTGTGCCGCCAGCGGGACATGGAGCAGCAGCACACCAACGCTCTGAGTCGCGAGCAGAGCGCCCGCAACTGGGCCGACTACGTGGAGGCAGGCGCCCGGCAAATAGCCCTGGAGGCTGTGGGGCACGCACGTGTTCGCGATGCTGATTTTTACTACCAGCTCGTCAAGTGGGTTTCCCGCTTAGAAGCCGAAGCTTCGCTGGACCACGCCGACATGGAAAGGGCCAACGCACGCGAGCAACGCGCCCTATCGCACCTCTGGCATGTCCGAGGCGAGGTGGAGGACGCCGGTGCCGGCGTTTAGCGTGTACCGCAGATGGCGGCCGGCATCGTCTAGTTAGCTAAGAGTAAGTTAGTACTTGTACGCTACTAGAGTATTAGTGGGAGTAGATAGTTAACTTGGCTATGATGGTTGTCAACGTGGAAGTCTAGTACTCTATATGTGGATCAGACCTGTTACTTTGCTCTGAATATTAAACTTTCAGTTTGAACATATGGAATGGGCTGTTATTTTTTTAAATGGGTTGTATTTGTCCTCCACGGGTTTAGAGGCTGACTTGTGGGCCTACCAAGTTGACACGTACACAATCAGGAGATGATTGTACGTGGAGAGGATGACAGCAGGGACCCACCAAGGTCATGGAAGCACGCAAGCAAGTGCCTCCTTATTTCAAGCCAATAAAAAATGGCTCCTCCTAATGGATTTCTGACATCTGGGTCCCATGCCATTGTCAACATAGTCAATAAACGAGAGAATTGCACAACGAGCGGCTGACACCAGGGACCCGGAAGCTTGCCTAGTTATTTTTGTTTTGGGTTAATTTGATAAATGCCACTCCAAATCTGGTGTTTCTGTGAAATTCCACTGCAATTTCCAAACTTTGAAAAATGTCATTTCATGCCATTTCCAGTGGCAATTTTCAAAGTCTGGAGTGGTGTTTTTCAAAGTTTGCAAATTGCAGTGGCGTTTTGCAAAGTTTGGAAAAATTGAAGTGGCATTTTTCAAAGTTTGGAAATTGCAGTGGCATTTGGATGAATCGCCATAATTGGAGTGGCATTTATCTAATTTTTTTTGAGACGGAAGCAGGGTGTCAACTGGGCAGTGCGGGACACTCTGGCCTGTCTAGACAACCTTCTCTTTTAGGTTTACCACAGACCAGCCCAGTAGTTTTTTTTCTTTCTGAAAATGGCTAGCCGAGTTTTTTGTGATTTGCCAAGTAAGTGGCTTTGTTAGGCCTGTTGGGTTGCAAATCTTTCAAGACGAGGAGAGCTTTCATTCGGCTGGCCGAGAAAATGGCCTATCAGTAATGAGAAATGGACTGTACATTTTTAAAACACATCAAACCGACAACTAGTTTCAAATTTCTTTTTTTCATTTCGAGAATTTAAATTGCATTGATTTATATGCGTGGACAATTTGTTGGATTTTATATTGATATATATTTATTTTTAAAATCAATTTGAACGTGACTCAAAATTTCGGGATTAAAAACAGTTCAGACCGCACCGAAATATGCAAAATTTCGTATAAATTTTTAACCATGGCCACAATATGGGTTGTAATGCTAACAAAAAGAATATGGGATCCAGAAAAAACCTTAAGAATTAGCAAATGGGCTATAAATTATTAGAAATAATGGCTGATGGGCTGTATGATGTTTTCCACAAATTTGAGGCTTTCCTAAAAAAAAGGTTGACGCACAAGCAGTGACTGTTGGATGTCCGTCCAACGGCTGTCGTGCTTCTTCAATCTCTGCTCTTCCTGCTCCAGCCGCTCAAACAAGCGCCAGCAGGACTGCCTGCTCTATCCTCCCCGCGGCCGGCTGTGCTGCCGCGCAGGCCTCACCGCCCCACCGTACTCCCATCGCTGGCCTAGCCATCCCTCTACTCACCCACACCTACTGTTATTCTCCGGCGACGGCAGACGAACCGGTAAACCCTCATACAGTCGTACTCCCCTCCGCGTGGGAAACAACTGCCGAGTCTTCCCTTCCTATGTGTCATCCACCGCCCTGGTGCTCTCGGCGCGGCCTGGTCAACGTGGTCAACGACCGACATGCATCTGAAGTGGACTGTACGTGGAGAGGCTGACAGCCGGGTCCACGGCCGCACGCAAGGAAATGCCCCCTTATTACGCGCAAAATAATGATTCCTCCACCTGACATCTGGGACCCACCGAAAGGGCCTCTGTATTTCGTGAAAAAAACATTACCGCCGCTGACATCTTGGACCCACCAGCTATATCTTCGCACGCAAGGAAGTGCGCCCATATTACGCACAAAAAAATTAATACTCCCCCTGCTAGCTGGGACCCAGTATAGTGGCAGGCTGAGTTGTGGGCCTACTAAGTTGACGGGGACGGAGGGCTTTGTCAACTTAGTCAATATGCACGATTCTAGCTCCAGTAACCGTACGATGTCCATCCAACGGCCGTACGTAGTGCTTCTTCAACCTCTGGTCTTCTTGCTCCAGCCGCCCAAACCAGCGCCGGTCGTGCCTCGTGCTCCTGCCTCCCGTGGCCGGCTGCGATGCGGCGGAGGCCTCACCGCCCCCTACTACTCCCACCGATGGCCAGGCCATCCCTCTACTCACCCACTCCCCATGTTATTCTGCGGCGACGGCAGCCTCACACCATAGCGAACCAATGAACCCTCATACTCCTCTATGTGTGGGAATCCACTGCCGCGTCTTCCCCGGCTCCGTGTCGTCCCCTTCCTAGGCCTCGCCGTCGTCCACCGCCCTGGTGCTCTCGGCGTGGCGTGGTAAACATGGTCAAGGAACGACTTCCATCGGAAGAGTACTATACGTGGAGAGGCTGACAGCTGGGTCCACGGCAGCCGCAAGGAAGTGCCTCCTTATTACGCGGAAAATAATTATTCCTCCACCTGACAGCAAGGACCCACCAGTCGGGCCATCGTATTTGGAAAAAAAAACGTTTCCCCCCTGACTGCTAGGACCCACCGGACGGGCCACCGTATTTCGCGAAAAAAACGTTCCCCCCGCTGTCAGCTCGGACCCACCGGAAGTGCCGCCTTATTACGCACAAAAAAATGAATACTCCCCCTGCTAGTTGGGACCCACCTTGGTGGGTGGCTGACTTGTGGGCCTACTAAGTAGACGGGGACGGAGTGCTTTGTCAACTTAGTCAATATGAACGATTCTAGCTCCAGTGACCGTACAATGTCAATCCAACGGCCATAGTGCTTCTTCAACCTCTGGTCTTCTTGAGCCAGCCGCCCAAAGCAGCGCCGGTCGTGCCGCATGCTCCTGCCTCTCGTGGCCGGCTGTGCTGCCGTGGAGGGCTCACCTCCCCCTACTATTCCCACCGCTGGCCAGGCCCTGCGGCGACGGCAGCCTCACATCGCAGCCGAACCAGTGAACCCTCGTACTCCTCTCCGCGCGGGCTTCCACTGCCGCATCTTCCCTGGCTCCACGCCGTCCCCTTCCTAGGCCTCGCCGTCGTCCACCGCCCTGGTGCTCTCGGCGCGGAGTGGTCAACGTGGTCAAGGAACGACTTCCATTGGAAGAGTACTGTACGTGGAGAGGCTGACAGCTGGGTCCATGGCCGCAGCAAGGAAGTGCCTCCTTATTACGCGTGAAATAATTATTCCTCCACCTGACAGCGGGGACCCACCGGACGGGCCACCGTATTTCTCAAAAAAAGTGTTTCCCCCTGACTGCTGGGACCCACCAGCTACATCTTCGCACGTAAGGAAGTGCGTCCGGGCAAAAAAAACGTTTTGCCCCCTGACTGCTGGGACCCACCAGCTACATCTTCGCACGCAAGGAAGTGCCTGACAGTCGGGACCCACCTGGTCAAAGCATACGTAGCGTTGTTATTCTGGTCGCGAACGTGTACGTACATACTGGTTGATGTAGAGGCGCGCACGTGTCGTAGTAAAGGCGCGCATGTAGCATGTACACATACGTACAGCGGCCAGGGTGCAAGAAAGTAAATACGTCCACGTATGTACATACGGGCGGGGTCTCGAACGCCTACTCGCGCGTACGTACGGCCAGGGCTCGTGTACATGGCTGGGTCGGAACGGAGAAACTGCGTTGTCGTCATGTTCATGGGGAGGCAACAAAATGCGTCGTGTTCATCGGGAGGCAACAAAACGCGTCGTGTTCATCGGGAGGCAATGGAACGCGTGGGAGCCAACAAGCTTGGACGGAACAGCCGATGGAAACGAGGCATGGCGTACCGCGGAACGGAGGAAACGACCTTGTGTTCGACCAGCCACGTTCGAAACGGGATCCTATTCATCGGGAGGGGTCTGGCATACCGCAAAACGGAGGAAACAGACCTCCTACGGTCGAAACAGGGGTCCTGTTGATCAGGAGGGGTGTGGCGTACCGCAAAACAGAGGAAACAGACTTGTGTTGGAGTGCTACAGTCGAAATGGGGGTCCTCTTCATCGGGAGGGGTGTGGCGAACCGCAAAACGGGACTCCACGAGATACTGTTCATCTCCACCGTCGACCCCCTCCAGCCTCCACGGGCTACTGTTCATCCACCGTCGACCTCCTCCAGCCTCCACCTGCGACTGTTCATCCACGGGCTCCTGTTCATCCAGCCTCCACCGCGCGCTACTCCAGCGGCTACTGCTCAACCAGTCCTCTCCACGGGCTCCTGTTCAAGCACCCCTCCACGGGCTACTGTTCATCCAGCCCTCCACCGTCTACTGTTCATCCTGCCATCCACGGGGTGGTCCTGTTCATCCAGCCCTCCATGGGGTCCTGTTCATCTAGCCCCAACCGGCTCGATCGATCGGGGTCATGTTCATCCAGAGGCAACACCATGGGGTCCTGTTCATCCACCCCCACCGGGAACTGTTCATCCAAACCCCCCAGCAACGCTCACTGTTCATCCAGAGGCAGCATCGATCGGCTTCAGTTAGCAGCAGTAGCGAAGGAATCGCTCGATCGGGTTCAGTTAACAGCCATCGATCGATTGCTTGTGTTCAGTAACGCGTAGCCTGCAGTGCAATCGCTCGGGTTTAGTTAGAGGCCAACGCCTTACTCGGGTTCAGTTAGAGCCCAACGCCTCGCACCCACGCGCGTGCGTGTACGAGAGAAACGTGCATCGCTCGGCCCCGACCACCCACCGTAACCGGGAACACCCCGATATTTTCCTCGCCCTCGCTTCTACCACGGTTTTTTCCGTCATGGACGGCCCAAAGAATGTCATGTAGCTGCGTCTCTGGCCCGCCCAGGAAGAAAAGCCTATTTTCTGTCATGATTTTTTGTCATAGAAGTAGGACCCCACCACATCTATGATGATACCGGGTTTTGTCACAATTATCGTCATAGAAGTGTCATAAGTATGACAAAAAAATTTTGTTCGGCCCAAAATGTCACGGATGTGTCTTTTTTTTGTAGTGCTATGGGACATCATTCCGCCACGTGCTGACTTCGTCGGGGTGCCATTCATGACCCGCCTGACAAGTACCATGGTTGATCGGCATATCATGGTATGTTGCATTTACTGTAGTAATTTGATGATATGCTTTATTGTTATACTTAGTGTAGAGTCCGATGATATATATGCTTAGTGAATCTTATATGCTTTATTGTTATACTTAGTGTAGAGTCCGATGATATATATGCTTAGTGAATCTTATATGCTTAGTGAATCCGATGATCTATATGCTTAGTGAATCCAATGATATATATGCTTTATTGTTATACTTAGTGTAGAGTCCGATGATATATATGCTTAGTGAATCTTATATGCTTAGTGAAATCGATGATCTATATGCTTAGTGAATCCGATGATATATATGCTTCGTGTAGAATCCAAAGAACTGTTAATTGTGTAGAATCCATATATACTTATTAGTATAATTCATGCTTAGTAGAAATGTAGTACTGTCTTTTGATAGTGTAGAACGTGTGAGGCTACTTATTAATTGATATGTTTTTCTTATTCAGAAATTGCCAAAGAGCCTATCTGAGAGTTGTGGTATCAAGCCTGATGAAGAAGGCTCTGCTGGAATACGCCTTACCGCGAGGGGCTCCGTCACCACCTGTGCGTATGGAGTGGACACGGACGGTCGTACACACTTCAACTCGGTTGGGTGGAAGAGCTTCCTCGTCGGCTAGAATCTTCATGTTGCACAGGCAATCCTAATTACTATCAGGAACACCCACCGCCCAGGCTTGAGGATGATGATCGTCATCGATATCATCTAGAACTACATATGCATGCGTGTGGCTGCTGAACCATATATATTCTAGTATGACTACCTAGTAGACTTATCAACTATGATCTATCCATGCATTGTTGACTACTATATATGAGTTTGTGAGATTGTGTGGTTATATTAAATGTGGTATTGTCGCTAATGTTTGTGAGATGGTTCTGTGAACTTAGTTTATCTGCACTGGACTTGTCTTGATTTCCATGAATATTGCATCTGACTTCTTTTTATTATTTTTAATTTCTATTTACCTAGTTGTAGCATGGGGAGAAAATAGGGTGCTACTACTATGTGATGATAGTAGTAGCGTCGGTAGAGAAAGAGGCGCTACTACTAAGTATTTTAGCTGCAGTGCTTGTTTAGAAACGCGCTACTGTTAAATAATAGTTGTAGCGCCCTAGCAGTAGCGCGGGTGCCCGCGCTACTGGTATGTAAAAAACCAGTTCCACTAGTAAGGTTTTCTCTAGTAGTGAAGACTTGGGTTGGGCATCATGGCTGACCCTAGGATCGTACCTCCTCGGGAACTGGTGGAGCCTCGTTTTGTGTTTCACGATCACCGAGGTCCAGCTCGGCATGGAAGATGCCGAACTAGGGTCAAAAAAATATTTGCTGAGCAGAATTACCATACAGGACACCTCGACCAAGAGGATGTCCCGCCTCCTATAAAAAGAACATACAATAGGTTAAGAGTGTCATAAGCTCGGAAAACCCCAAAAATGCGTAAAAACTTCACGTTAGAATTTAATCATGTTTTTTGGTGCCAGTCCGAAATTGGTCTTAATATTAAATTTTTTTCCTTTCATTGTGCTTTAACATGATACGTCCAATCTCTAGGATTTGAGTGGGCCAGCCTTCGGCCTCAACCTACTTATATCAAAGGCGGAGTACTTCTTAGGCCAGTTCTAAACTCGACCAGTCATACTGATGGCTATTTGACCGTAACTCAAGCCGAAAAAGGAGTAGCAGAAAAATACTTTGCAAAGACTAAGAAGAAAACACTTACAAAAGCACATATTAATTTAAGCGCCCCAGCTAAATTGGGGAAAGAAAGTTGTTTTTAACAAACAACGTTTTTGTTTAACACAAATTGATACGTCTCCATCGTATCTATAACTTTTGATTATTTCATGCCAATATTATAGAACTTCCACATATTTTTGGCATCTTTTTATATGATTTATTGGACTAACCTATTGATCCAGTGCCCAGTGCCAGTTCTTGTTTGTTGCATGTTTTTTGTTTTGCAGAAAATCCATATCAAACGAAGTCCAAATGCGATAAAAATCTACGGAGAATTATTTTTGAACATATGTGATTTTTGAGACTTGGAATCAACGCAAACGGGGGCCCACAGTGACCACAACCCACTAGGGCGCGCCGGGCACGCCCTGGCACGCCCAGGTTGCCTATGCCCTCCTCGAAAGTCGGCTGGGGCCCTTCTTCTGGCGCAAGAAAGATAATTTATGGAAAAAAATCGTGTAAAACTTTCAGCACAATCAGAGTTATGGATCTCCGGGAATTTAAGAAACGGTGAAGGGCCAGATCTAGGGACCATGAAACAGAAGAGAATAGTGAGGAAGGTACAATCTCAGAGGGGCTCCCGCCCCTCCGCCGCCATGGAGACCATGGACTAGAGGGGAAACTCTCCTCCCATCTAGGGGGGAGGCCAAGGAATAAGAAGAAGGAGGGGGCTCTCTCCCCCTCTCTCTCGATGACGCAGAGTGCCACCGGGGGTAGAATCATGACGGCAATCTACATCAACAATCTTGCTACTGTCAACACCAACTCTCTCCCCCTCTATGCAGCGGTGTAACACCCCTTCTCCCCGTTGTAATCTCTACTTAAACATGGTGCTCAACTCCATATATTATTTCCCAATGATCTATGATTGTATATTTTATTTATGGTGCTAAACTACGGTGCCCTCCGTCTCACATAAACGTGAGGGTTTCCTGCTGTAGGGTGTTGCAATATGTTCATGGTTTTCTTATTGTCGGTGTTGCAGGGGTGACAGCAGCCTAAACGCGGATAAGTGGGTTGTTGCATATGGGAGTAAAGAGGACTTGATACTTAATGCTATGGTTGAGTTTCACGACCTTAATGGTCTATAGTAGTTGCGGATGCTTGCTAGGGGTCCAATCATAAGTGCATATGATCCAAGTAGAGAAATTATGTTAGCTCATGCCTCTCCCTCATATAGAATTGCAAGAATGATTACCATTACTTTTTATCGATTGCCTAGGGACAAATGGTTTTCTTGTTGAAAAAAGCTATCCACTTTTACTACCTTGCAATTTATCCTTAGTTTTATTCTTGCAAAGTAATGATAGTTTTATTCTTGCAAAATAGTTTCATACTTGTTCTAGGTAAAGCAAACGTCAAGTGTGCATAGATTTGTATCTGTGGTCGATAGAACTTGAGGGAATATTTGTTCTACCTTTAGCTCCTCGTTGGATTCGACACTCTTATTTATCGAAGAAGGCTACAAACAATCCCCTATACTTGTTTGTTATCACAAATATAATGCCTAGTCGAACTAGACAAAAATAGAAAATACAAAAAAATAGCATCAAAGTGGCTTAGTTGGTTAATGTGCTCAGCGTTGATGGTACGGTCCGGCTTGTGGAGGGACAAGGACGTCCATCGAACTTTGATAGATCATACATGGTGCATGGGCATTGGCTTGACCGAGGTCCCAGCCCCGAAGCCCGTCCCAAGGTGAGCGAGCGAGGAGCTCGGCTCGACGAAGTGGTGACACAACATGACTGATGTAGCAAAGTGAACCCCCGGTCCAGCTGAGGTGTCGGAGCAGGTCGGCCTGGTGACATCGGATTCCCTCCCCCCTGAGTTGACGAAGCAGGTTAGTGTGCTCGACGTAAGTTTGAAGAAGTGAAGGTGTGGCGATGCCAACGTGCCCCGCCCCGTGCCAGCCATGTGGCGAGGATGTGGTCTTGACGACACCGAACTTCCGGTTGGCTATCTGAGGTGGAGATGTGACATGGTTGATATTTCTCAATGGAATGATGACATAGTCGATGTTGGTGCAGGTCAGCACTCGTGGAGCAAGAAGGTCGGGCTAGTTTGACACCATCACGATGGTGAAGATCATCTCGGAAAAGGCTCAAAATTTGTAGGCACGTGTTTGACAAAAAAAACCCAATTCCCTAAAAAACTTCCTTCAAAAAGGACGTTTGATAACCAGTTCATGAGGAACATGAACTCGGGTCGGATTCGTTTTCGTGTAGAAAATAGATCCGAAAATACATGCACTCCTTGGACTCGTCCCGAGTTTGAACGGTTGGATTAGGCTTAAATTTTGAGGGGTTATCAACACATGAATTCCATAGTCAATGAATGGTTGGATTTGGTTTCAAAGGATGTCTGAGCTGGCCGCTAGACACGTCATTCGAAAATCGTGCGGATGTTCGCTCAAATTTGACATGGCTCCGGTATATCGATGATTGCCGGATATTCCTCCACAGAACATGATGCAATTTCATAGGGTCGTTGTAGGCTCGATTCTGCACAATTCCATTGTCTAGATGATTGTACACAAACATGTGAGCGCAATATTGACGTTGATTCCCCGATCTCCATGGATGAATTTTTTCATTGTCTCACATGAGATCAAAGTTGATGTTGATGAATACACATGTCCGATCTTCACGATCCTGCATGGGGTGTGGTCCTTGACTTGCCCGAGGTGATCAGCCGAGTTGGCGACTTCATTTGACTACACCCCATGTTTTGTTTTGAACTGGGAAAAGAGATGTCAAGAAAGATGTTTTGTTTTGAACTAGGAAAAGAGACACTTATGGTTACTAAAGCAGTGGTCTTGGGGAATAGATTTTTCAGTAAGAGCATCGAGATAGACCAAGAAAGAATTGAGGTACCAGTAAATTTACCTTGCCCCAAGATGCAAGGGGAATGCAATTTTATGGAGCATGCAAGTTTTTATAGGAGGTTTATTAAAAAATTCTCTAAGTTAACGGAACCCCTAACTAACCTCTTCCAGAAAGACGTGTCGTAATCTTTTGATGAAAAGTGTGTTTCGCTTATGAAAATCTATGGGATGCTTTGGTCACTGCTCCCATCGTCCAACCTCCCAAGTGGGATGAACCCTTTTAGATAATGTATGATGCCAGTAATTATGTTATAGGAGCTATTATAGGATTGCATGATGAGAGGTAACTTAATGTTGTATGTTATGCTAGCACGGGTTTGGATGATGATAAAAAACACTTAGCTACAACTAAGAAAGAATTACTTGTTACTATCTTTGCTTGTGATAAATTAAGACCTTGTATTATTAATTATAAAGTAATTGCGCACATGGATCATCACACATTACGTTAATTATCTTCTTTTTAAGAAGGACTCTAAGCCTCTGTTGATTCGATGGATATTATTACTTAAAGAATTTTAGTTGCACATTGTTGAACGGAAAGGCGAAGACAATCTAGTGGCACACCACCTATCCCTCATGGAAAGAATACCTCATAATCCAACCACGATAAATGAATCCTTTCTATGTGAAAGTTTAGTTGTGATTAAAAAGATAGAATCTTGGTTTACAGATCACTAGTAGAAAAAGGACCGACTGTGAGACACATTAGTCCCGGTTTGATTTTGGCCAGGTACTAATGGTACCATTAGTGCCGGTTCGAATGGCTATGCATTAATGTCAGTTCGTGTTGAACCTTTCGTACCGGTTCATGCCACGAACCGTACTAAAGGGGTGGTGGCAGGCTGGCGTCAGGCCGGGGCCCCACGATCACCTTTAGTACCGGTTCGTGGCACAAACCAGTACTAAAGGGCTAACCTTTAGTACCGGTTCGGGCCATGAACCGGAACCAAAGGGGTCTGACCTATAGCCCCGGTTGGAGACACAAACCGGGACTATAGGGCAATTTTCAAACTCTACCCCCCCCCCCCCCCCCGTGTATCGCCATTTTAGTTTTGAAAAAATCAAAAGAAAATGATACAAACTTCAAAAAATAAAATCCTTTGAGAGGTAGTTATATTACTACATGTACTAGTTAGGAAAATTTGAAAACTTCAATTTGGACATGTTTTGCAAAAAGTGTAGGGAAAATGTAAAACTGTTATAACTTTTGCATACGATGTCAGAAAAAAAACGTATAATATATCAAAAAATTCAGCACGAAAATCCGCATACGATTTTGACTACCTATAGCCTGTTTGCAACTTTTTAGAATCCTCAAATTCCAAAAGGAAAAAAAGATATGCTCAAATTTCAGTTTTTTTGGTTAAATCTGGTCAAACTATGGTCAAACTACTTATTCAAGAAGTATTAATGTTACTACATAATTATTCAAGAATATTAGTGTTACTAAATAATTATTTCAATTTTTTGAATTTTGGTCAAATCTGGTCAAACTATGGTCAAACTGTGGTCAAACTATGTTCAAACTGTGGTCAAACTTATTCAAAAAATATTAGTGTTACTAAATAATTACTGTTTTTAGAATAATAGTTTCAAACTCAAACGGTGAAACGTGTGACCTAATGCTCAAGCTAAACTGCTGAGGGTTAATAGGATTGTCAGCTTACATTTGTCAGGAAAACAACAAGTGCAGACTTGGAAAGTAGAGGGAATAGAACTCCGAAGTTAAGCGTGCTCAGACTGGGGGAGTGAGAGGATGGGTGACCGGCCGGGAAGTTAGACGATTTGGAATGAGTGATCCACACTTGAGTAGTTAAGAGGGGTGATTAGAGACTAAATCATCAAATAATTCAGAAAATTGAAAATCGAAAAAAATTCAAATTTTTTTCCAAAATTTTCAGATTTAAAAAAAAAACCTTTACTACCGGTTGGTAACACCAACCGGTACTAAAGGTCCCCCATACCACAGCGCGAGCTCACGCCACGTGGTGGGCCTTTAGTGGCGGTTTGTGTTGGGGAACGTAGTAATTTCAAAATTTTCCTACGCACACGCAAGATCATGGTGATGCATAGCAACGAGAGGGGAGAGTGTTGTCCACGTACCCTCGTAGACCGATAGCGGAAGCGTTGTCACAACGCGGTTGATGTAGTCGTACGTCTTCACGATCCGACCGATCAAGTACCGAACGTACGGCACCTCCGAGTTCTACACACGTTCAGCTCGATGACGTCCCTTGAACTCCGATCCAGCCGAGTGTTGAGGGAGAGTTTCATCAGCACAACGGCGTGGTGACAATGATGATGTTCCACCGACGCAGGGCTTCGCCTAAGCTCCGCAACGGTATTATCAAGGTGTAATATGGTGAAGAGGGGCACCGCACACGGCTAAGAGATCTCAAGGATCAATTGTTGTGTCTCTGGGGTGCCCCCCTGCCCCCTAATATAAAGGAGCAAGGGGGAGGCAGCCGGCCAAGAGGAGAGGCGCGCCATAGGGGGGAGTCCTACTCCCACCGGGAGTAGGACTCCTCCTTTCCTTGTGGGAGTAGGAGAAGGGAAGGGGGAAGGAGAAAGAAGGAAGGGTGCGCCCCCCTTCCCTAGTCCAATTCGGACCAGACCATGGGAAGGGGTGCGGCCACCTTTTGAGGCCTTTCTCTCCTTTCCCGTATGGCCCATTAAGGCCCAATACGAATTCCCGTAACTCTCCGGTACTCCGAAAAATACCAGAATCACTCGGAACCTTTCCGAAGTCCGAATATAGTCATCCAATATATCGAGTTTTACGTCTCGACCATTTCGAGACTCCTCGTCATATCCCCGATCTCATCCGGGACTCCGAACTCCTTCGGTACATCAAAACTCAATAAAACTGTCATCGTAACGTTAAGCGTGCGGACCCTACGGGTTCGAGAACTATGTAGACATGACCGAGACACGTCTCCGGTCAATAACCAATAGCGGGACCTGGATGCCCATATTGGCTCCCACATATTCTACGAAGATCTTTATCGGTCAGACCGCATAACAACATACGTTGTTCCCTTTGTCACCGGTATGTTACTTGCCCGAGATTTGATCGTCGGTATCTCGATACCTAGTTCAATCTCGTTACCGGCAAGTCTCTTTACTCGTTCTGTAACACATCATCCCGCAACTAACTCATTAGTCACAATGCTTGCAAGGCTTATAGTGAAGTGCATTACCGAGTGGGCCCAGAGATACCTCTCCGACAATCGGAGCGACAAATCCTAATCTCGAAATACGCCAACCCAACAAGTACCTTTGGAGACACCTGTAGAGCACCTTTATAATCACCCATTTACGTTGTGACGTTTGGTAGCACACAAAGTGTTCCTCCGGTAAACGGGAGTTGCATAATCTCATAGTCATAGGAACATGTATAAGTCATGAAGAAAGCAATAGCAACATACTAAACGATCGGGTGCTAAGCTAACGGAATGGGTCATGTCAATCACGTCATTCTCCTAATGAGGTGATCTCGTTTAATCAAATGACAACTCATGTCTATGGCTAGGAAACATAACCATCTTTGATTAACGAGCTAGTCAAGTAGAGGCATACTAGTGACACTTTGTTTGTCTATGTATTCACACATGTATTATGTTTCCGGTTAATACAATTCTAGCATGAATAATAAACATTTATCATGATATAAGGAAATAAATAATACTTTATTATTGCCTCTAGGGCATATTTCCTTCAGTTTGTGCCGAACCGGTACTAAAGGGGGGGCCTTTAGTCTCCACTCTTTAGTGCCGGTTGCAGAACCGGCACTAAAGGCCCTTACGAAAAGGTGATAAAGCTTCATTTTCTACTAGTGGATTATGCTTACTTTCTTGTAGGAAAGTATATGCATCCGAATTTAAACTACAACCAAAGAAAGAAATTCTTCAGTGAGTTAAAGTAATACTTTTGGGATGATCCCTTTCTCTATTGGCATGGGCCAGACAATATGATCAAGCGATGTGTCCCTGAAGATGAGATGAACAACATCCTTGACAAGTGTCATAGCACTTCGTATGTGGGACATCTTGCAGGAGATCGCACCGCCGCCAAAGTACTTCAATCGGGTTTCCAATGGCCTACACTCGGGTTTGTTAATAATAGCGACGTTTGTCAACGCATAGGTAATATAGGTAGGATACAAGAAATGTCTATGAATTATAATCTAGCTTGTGAACCTTTTGGTGTTTGGGTTGGATTATCCAGGACCATTTTCGGTCTCAAACGGGAATACTAACATTCTTGTGGTTCTAGACTTGATACGTCTCCAACGTATCTATAATTTTTGATTGTTCCATGCTATTATATTATCTATTTTGGATGTTTACTGGGCTTTATTATGCACTTTTATATTATTTTTGGGACTAACCTATTAACCGAAGGCTAGTGCAAATTGTTGTTTTTTTGCCTATTTCAGTGTTTCGCAGAAAAGGAATATCAAACGGAATCCAAACGGAATGAAACCTTCGGGAGAGTTATTTTCGGAACAAACGCAATCCAGGAGACTTGGAGTGGACGTCAAGGAAGAAACGAGGCGGCCACGAGGCACGGAGGCGCGCCCCCACCCTCGTGGGCCCCTCGTGGCTCCACCGACCTACTTCTTTCACCTATATATACTCATATACACCAAAAACATCCGAGAACACCACGAAACCCTATTTCCACCGCCGCAACCTTCTGTATCCGTGAGATCCCATCTTGGGGCCTTTTCCGGCGCTCCGCCAGAGGGGGAATCGATCACGGAGGGCTTCTACATCAACAGCATAGCCTCTCCGATGATGTGTGAGTAGTTTACCACAGACCTTCGGGTCCATAGTTATTAGCTAGATGGCTTCTTCTCTCTCTTTGGATCTCAATACAAAGTTCTCCTCGATCTTCTTGGAGATCTATTGGATGTAATTCTTTTTGCAGTGTGTTTGTCGAGATCCGATGAATTGTGGGTTTATGATCAAGGTTATCTATGAACAATATTTGATTCTTCTCTTAATTCTTTTATGCATGATTTAAATATCTTTGCAAGTCTCTTCGAATTATCAGTTTGGTTTGGCCTACTAGATTGATCTTTCTTGCAATGGGAGAAGTGCTTAGCTTTGGGTTCACTCTTGAGGTTTCCTTTCCCAGTGACAGCAGGGGCAGCAAGGCACGTATTGTATTGTTGCCATGGAGGATAAAAAGATGGGGTTTATATCATATTGCTTGAGTTTATCCCTCTACATCATGTCATCTTGCCTAATGCGTTACTCTGTTCTTATGAACTTAATACTCTAGATGCATGCTGGATAGCGGTCGATGTGTGGAGTAATAGTAGTAGATGCAGAATCGTTTCGGTCTACTTGTCACGGACGTGATGCCTATATACATGATCATGCCTAGATATTCTCATAACTATGCGCTTTTCTATCAATTGCTCGACAGTAATTTGTTCACCCGCCGTAAATTATGCTATGTTGAGAGAAGCCACTAGTGAAACCTATGGCCCCCGGTTCTATATTCCATCATATTATTTTCCTATCAACTTGCTATTTGTGCCGCCTTTAATTTTGCAATCTTTACTTTCCAATCTATACAACAAAAATACCAAAAATATTTATCTTATTATCTCTGTCAGATCTCACTTTTGCAAGTGGTCGTGAAGGGATTGACAACCCCTTTATCACGTTGGTTGCAAGGTTCTTGATTGTTTGTGCAGGTACGAGGGACTTGCGTGTAGTCTCCTACTGGATTGATACCTTGGTTCTCAAAAACTGAGGAAAATACTTACGCTACTTTTGCTGCATCACCCTTTCCTCTTCAAGGGAAAACCAACGCATGCTCAAGAGTTAGCAAGAAGGATTTCTGGCGCCGTTGCCGGGGAGGCTTACGCTAAGTCAAGTTAAGATTTGATCTCCCGCCAACGTGCGATTTTTGGCGCCGTTGCCGGGGAGATCTGCGCCAAGTCAAGACATACCAAGTACCCATCACAAACTCTTATCCCTCGCATTACATTATTTGCCATTTGCCTCTCATTTTCTTCTCCCCACTTCACCTTTGCCATTTTATTCGCCCTCTTATTCCGCTCGTCTCTTTTCACTTGCTCCTTCTGTGTTTGTGTGTTGGATTGATTGCTTGTCACGATGGCTCAAGACAATACTAAATTGTGTGATTTTGCCAATACCAACAACAATAATTTTCTTAGCACTCCGGTTGCTCCTATTACCAATGCTGAATGTTGTGAAATTAATGCTGCTTTGCTGAATCTTGTCATTTTAGATCAATTCTCTGGCCTTCCTAGTGAAGATGCCGCTACACATCTAAACAGCTTTGTTGATTTGTGTGATATGCATAAGAAGAAAGATGTGGATAATGATAGTGTTAAATTGAAGGTATTTCCGTTTTCGCTTAGAGATCGTGCTAAAACTTGTTTTTTGTCTTTGCCTAAAATAGAATTGATTCATGGAATAAGTGCAAAGATGCTTTTATCTCTAAGTATTTTCCTCCCGCTAAGATCATCTCTCTTAGAAACGATATTATGAATTTTAAGCAACTTGATCATGAGCATGTTGCACAAGCTTGGGAAAGGATGAAATTAATGATATGTAATTGCCCTACTCATGGTTTAAATTTATGGATGATCATACAAAAAATTTATGCCGGATTGAATTTTGCTTCTAGAAATCTTTTAGATTTGGCCGCGGGAGGCACTTTTATGGAAATCACTTTAGGAGAAGCTACTAAACTCCTAGATAATATTATGGTTAATTATTCTCAATGGCACACCGAAAGATCTACTAGTAAAATGGTTCATGCGATAGAAGAGATTAATGTTTTGAGTGGAAAGATGGATAAACTTATGAAATTGTTTGCTAATAAGAGTGTTCCTTCTGATCCTAATGATATGCCTGATTGAGAATAATAATGAATCTATGGATGTGAATTTTGTTGGTAGGAACAATTTTGGTAACAACGCGTATAGAGGAAACTTTAATTCTAGGCCGTTCCCTAGTAATTCCTCTAACAATTATGGTAATTCCTACAACAAGTCTTATGGAAATTTTAATAAGATGCCCTCTGATTTTGAGAGTAGTGTTAAATAATTTATGATTTCAGAAAAGAATTTCAATGCTTTGCTTGAAGAAAAATTGCCTATGATTGATGAGTTGGCTAGGAACGTGGATAGAATTTCTCTTGATGTTGATTCTTTGAAACTTAGATCTATTCCACCTAAGCATGATATCAATGAGTCTCTCAAATCTATGAGAATTTCCATTGATGAGTGCAAAGAAAGAACCTCTAGGATGCGTGCTAAAAAGATTCCTTTGTAAAAGCGTGTTCTTCTAGTTTTCATGATCATAAGGATGAAGATCTAAGTGATTGATGTGTCTCCTATTAAATCTTTTTTTGCAGTATGAATCTTGATAATGATGGGACTGCAGATGAGTCAACTTTAGTTAAAAGGCGTCCCAATGATTCGGAGTTTGTAGATCTTGATGCAAACATTGGTAAAAGTGGGATTAAAGAGGTCAAAACTGTACATAGTAATGAACCCACTATTTTGGATTTCAAGGAATTTAATTATGATAATTGTTCTTTAGTAGATTGTATTTCCTTGTTGCAATCCGTGTTAAATTCTCCTTATGCTTATAGTCAAAATAAAGCTTTTACCAAACATATCGTTGATGCTTTAATGCAATCCTATGAAGAAAAACTTGAATCAGAAGTTTCTATCCCTAGAAAACTTTATGATGAGAGGGAACCTACTATTAAAATTAAGATTAAAGATCATGAATTCTTTGCTCTGTGTGATTTGGGTGCCAGTGTTTCCACGATTCCCAAAACTTTGTGTGATGTGCAAGGTTTCCGTGAATTTGACGGTTGTTCTTTAAATTTGCATCTTGCGGATTCCACCATTAAGAAACCTATGGGAAGGATTAATGATGTTCTTATTGTTGGAAATAGGAATTATGTGCCCGTATATTTCATTGTTCTTGATATAGATTGCAATCCTACATGTCCTATTATGCTTGGTAGACCTTTCCTTAGAACGATTGGTGCAATTATTGATATGAAAGAAGGAAATATTATATTCCAATTTCCATTAAGGAAAGACATGGAACTCTTTCCTTGGAATAAAATTAAATTACCTTATGAAAATATTATGAGAGCCACTTATGGATTGCATACCAAAGATGATAATACCTAGATCTATTCTTGCTTTTATGCCTAGCTAGGGGCGTTAAACGATAGCGCTTGTTGGGAGGCAGCCCATTTTTTTGTTTCTTGCTTTTTGGTTATGTTTAGTAATAAATAATTCATCTAGCTTCTGTTAAGATGTGGTTTTATGTTTTAAACTAGTGTTTGTGCCAAGTAGAAACTTTGGGAAGACTTGGGTGAAGTTTTTATGATCTTGCTGTAAAAAACAGAAACTTTAGCGCTCACGAGATTAGCTACAATTTTTTACTGGAGAGTGCTTTTAGGTTGATTCTTTTTGAAGATGATTAATAAAGAAATTCCTCACGTCCACCAATTTATTTCAGAATTTTTGTAGTTACAGAAGTATACGTTTGATACAGATTGCTACAGACTGTTCTGTTTTTGACAGATTATATTTTTCGTGTGTTATTTGCTTATTTTGATGAATCTATGGCCAGTATCGGGGGGGGGGGGGGGTATGAACCATAGAGAAGTTGGAATACAGTAGGTTTAACACAAATATAAATAAAGAATGAGTTCATTGCAGTACCTTAAAGTGGTGATTTGTTTTCTTATAGTAACGGAGCTCATGAGATTTTCTGTTGAGTTTTGTGTTGTGAAGTTTTCCAGTTTTGGGTAAAGATTTGATGGATTATGGAATAAGGAGTGGCAAGAGCCTAAGCCTGGGGATGCCCAAGGCACCCCAAGGTAAAATTCAAGGACAACCAAAAGTCGAAGCTTGGGGATGCCCCGGATAGCATCCCCACTTTCGTCTTCGTCCATCGGTAACTTTACTTGAGGCTATATTTTTATTCACCACATGATATGTGTTTTTCTTGGGGAGTCTTGTATGATTTGAGTCCTTGCTTGTTAGTTTACCACAATCATCCTTGCTGTAAACACCTTTTGGATAGACACAGATGAATCGGAATTTATTAGAATACTCTATGTGATTCACTTATATCTTTTGAGCTAGATAATTTTGCTCTAGTGCTACACTTATATCTTTTAGAGCACGGTGGTGGTTTTATTTTATAGAAATTATTGATCTCTCATGCTTCACTAATATTATTTTGAGAGTCCTTTAGAACAACATGGTAAGTTGCTTTGTCTATAAAATTAGTCCTAATATGATAGGCATCCAAGATGGGTATAATAAAAACTTTCATAAAAAGTGCATTGAATACTATGAGAAGTTTGATACTTGATGATTGTTTTGAGATATGAAGATGGTAATATTAGAGTCATGCTAGTTGAGTAGTTGTGAATTTGAGAAATACTTGTGTTGAAGTTTGCAAGTCCCGTAGCATGCACGTATGGTAACCGTTGTGTGACAAATTTGAAGTATGAGGTGTTTCTTTGGTTGTCCTCCTTATGAGTGGCGGTCGGGGACGAGCGATGGTCTTTTCCTAGCAATCTATCCCCCTAGGAGCATGTGCATAGTGTTTGGTTTTTGATGAATTGTATATTTTTGTAATAAGTATGTGAGTTCTTTATGACTAATGTTGAGTCCATGGATTATACGCACTCTCACCTTTCCATCATTGCTAGCCTCTTCGGTACCGTGCATTGCCCTTTCTCACCTTGAGAGTTGGTGCAAACTTCGCCGGTGCATCCAACCCCCGTGATATGATATGCTCTATCACACATAAACCTCCTTATATCTTCCTCAAAACAGCCACCATACCTACCTATTATGGCATTTCCATAGCCATTCCGAGATATATTGCCATGCAACTTTCCACCATTTCATTTATTATGACACGCTTCATCGTTGTCATATTGCCTTGCCTGATCATGTAGTAGACATCGTATTTGTGGCAAAGCCACCATGCATAATTTTTCATACATGTCACTCTTGATTCATTGCCTATCCCGGTACACCACCGGAGACAGCCATATAGAGTCATATTTTGTTCTAAGTATCGAGTTGTAATCATTGAGTTGTAAATAAATAGAAGTGTGATGATCATCATTAATAGAGCATTGTCCCAAAAAAAGAGAAAGGCCAAATAAAAAAAGGCCCAAAAAAAGAAAAGAAATAAAAGGGACAATGCTACTATCCTTTTTCCACACTTGTGCTTCAAAGTAGCACCATGATCTTTATAATAGAGAGTCTCTTATTTTGTCACTTTCATATACTAGTGGGAATTTTACATTATAGAACTTGGCTTGTATATTCAACAATGGGCTTCCTCAAATGCCCTAGGTCTTCGTGAGCAAGCAAGTTGGATGCACACCCACTTAGTTTCTTTTGTTGAGCTTTCATACATGTATAGCTCTAGTGCATCCGTTGCATGGCAATCCCTACTCCTTCCATTGACATCAATTGATGGGCATCTCCCTAGCCCGTTGATTAGCCGCGTCAATGTGAGACTTTCTTTCTTTTTGTCTTCTACACACAACCCCCATCATTATTCTATTCCACCAATAGTGCTATGTCCATGGCTCACGCTCATGTATTGCGTGAAATTTGAAAAAAGTTTGAGATTACTAAAGTATGAAACAATTGCTTGGCTTGTCATCGGGGTTGTGCAAGATGAGAGCATTTTTGTGTGACGAAAATGAAGCATAGCCAAACAACATGATTTTGTAGGGATAAGCTTTCTTTGGCCATGTTATTTTGAGAAGACATAATTGCTTAGTTAGTATGCTTGAAGTATTACTATTTTTATGTCAATATTAAACTTTTATCTTGAATCTTTCAGATCTAAACATTCATGCCACAATAAAGAGAATTACTTTGAAATTTATGTTAGGAAGCATTCCACATCAAAAAATTTGTTTTTATCATTTACCTACTCGAGGACGAGCAGGAATTAAGCTTGGGGATGCTTGATACGTCTCCAACGTATCTATAATTTTTTTATTGTTCCATGCTATTATATTATCTGTTTTGGATGTTTAATGGGCTTTATTATGCACTTCTATATTATTTTTGGGACTAAACTATTAACCGAAGGCCCAGTGCAAATTGTTGTTGTTTTTTTTGCCTATTTCAGTGTTTCGCAGAAAAGGAATACCAAACGGAATCCAAATGGAATGAAACCTTCGGGAGAGTTATTTTTGGAACAAACGCAATCCAGGAGACTTGGAGTGGACGTCAAGGAAGCAACGAGGCGGCCACGAGGCACGGAGGCGTGCCCAGGGGGGTAGGCGGCCCCCACCCTCGTGGGCCCCTCATGGCTCCACTGACCTACTTCTTTCACCTATATATACTCATATACCCGAAAAACATCCGAGAGCACCACGAAACCCTATTTCCGCCGCCGCAACCTTCTGTACCCGTGAGATCCCATCTTGGGGCCTTTTTCGATGCTCCGCCGGAGGGGGAATCGATCACGGAGGGCTTCTACATCAACAGCATAGCCTCTCCGATGATGTGTGAGTAGTTTACCACAGACCTTCGGGTCCATAGTTATTAGCTAGATGGCTTGTTCTCTCTCTTTGGATCTCAATACAAAGTTCTCCTCTATCTTCTTGGAGATCTATTCGATGTAATTCTTTTTGCGGTGTGTTTGTCGAGATCCGATGAACTGTGGGTTTATGATCAAGGTTATCTATGAACAATATTTGATTCTTCTCTGAATTCTTTTATGCATGATTTAAATATCTTTGCAAGTCTCTTCGAATTATCAGTTTGGTTTGGCCTACTAGATTGATCTTTCTTGCAATGGGAGAAGTGCTTAGCTTTGGGTTCAATCTTGCGGTGTCCTTTCCCAGTGACAGCAGGGGCAGCAAGGCACGTATTGTATTGTTGCCATCGAGGATAAAAAGATGGGGTTTATATCATATTGCTTGAGTTTATCCCTCTACATCATGTCATCTTGCCTAATGCATTACTCTGTTCTTATGAACTTAATACTCTAGATGCAAGCTGGATAGCGGTCGATGTGTGGAGTAATAGTACTAGTTGCAGAATCGTTTCGGTCTACTTGTCACGGACGTGATGCCTATATACATGATCATGCCTAGATATTCTCATAACTATGCGCTTTTCTATCAATTGCTCGACAGTAATTTGTTCAACCGCCGTAAATTATGCTATCTTGAGAGAAGCCACTAGTGAAACCTATGGCCCCTGGGTCTATCTTCCATCATATTATTTTCCTATCAATTTGCTATTTCTGCCGCCTTTTATTTTGCAATCTTTACTTTCCAATCTATACAACAAAAATAACAAAAATATTCATCTTATTATCTCTATCAGATCTCACTTTTGCAAGTGGCCGTGAAGGGATTGACAACCCCTTTATCGCGTTGGTTGCAAGGTTCTTGATTGTTTGTGCAGGTACGAGGGACTTGCGTGTAGTCTCCTACTGGATTGATGCCTTGGTTCTCAAAAACTGAGGGAAATACTTACGCTACTTTGCTCAATCACTCTTTCCTCTTCAAGGGAAAACCAACGCATGCTCAAGAGGTAGCAAGACTATGTTACTAAATGGGTTGAAGCAATCCTAACGCACCACGCTTATGCAGCAGCCTCATTAAAAATGATAAATGGCATAATATTCGCAGGTTTGGAGTACCTAGAGTTCCTATTACTGTCGGCGGATCTCATTTTATACAAGGTATTTTCAGAAGGATCCTCGCAAGTATGGAGTCACTCATTGAATAGCTTGCCCATATCATCCTCAAATTAGTGGCCAAGTTGAGTTGTCAAACTATAAAAGTTAAGATGACACAAGATAGTGCAAAATCCGAAAAAGAATGGGCAAGAAAGTTGAATGATACCTTATGGGCTTAACGAGCTGCCTACAAAAAGCCCATGGGTATGACATCATAGAAGATGTTCTATGGTAAGGAATGCCATTTACCTTTGGAGCTAGTGCATAATGCTTACTGGACAGTCAAATTTTTTTATCTTAAAGAGGCGGGAAAAGAGAGATTGTTATATATACGTGCTTTAAGAGAGCTCCGGAATAATGCTTATGAAATTGCTCGTCTCTCTAAACAAAACGTTGAGAAGTGGCATGATAGGAAAATGTTAAAATGGATGTTTAGTGCGGGGGACAACTCCTCCTATTTACTCACACCTTAAGTTGTTTCCAGGCAAGCTCAGGTCTATGTGGGAAGGACCCTATGTAATTGAAGAGGTTTACAATTCCGGAGTTGTTTGGTTGGAAGGAGAAAATGATATTCCATGGATTGTGATCAGCCAACGTTTGCAGCTCTACCTCGCCAATGAACAAAAATAAGAAAACAAGCAAGAGGAAGAATAGGTAAATTTGATAACAGTCGAAGAAGCTGAACTACTAAAAGAGGGAAGATAGCTCGCAACAAGAGTAGTTTTTCATCTGTATGTCTAGATTCTTAGTCTTAGTCTAATAAAAAATTTACCTTGACTTGTTGATTTGATCCATTCTTGCTAGGTGTCAAATTAAATCTTTTTACCTCTGGCTGATTGTCTCATTTACTAACAATACAGGGAGAAAAATTTAAGAAAAATTAAACGAAGCAGCCAACAGAAGAAAACACGGTGTCCCGTGTGATCGCTCATACTACAGGAAGAACAAGACGACATTGGAAATAAAGCAAATGATGGTGTCTCGTATGGCCACGTGTGGTTGTACCAGCGCTCATATCCTTCCTCGATGCCAAGCACGTTGACACTAGTTCACAAAGTAGTGTCCTGTAGGGTGCAAGCGCTTGTACCAATGCTCGTATGGCGTGACTTCTCTAGCAATACATTCGGAAACAAAAGGAGAGAAGGGTTCGCGTGTCTATGGTACGACCACCCGTATGGATGGCCAGCGATCGATCTATATCGCCAGATTCTTTCCTGGTTTTATTCCATTTCTTTCTAATTTCTTCTCCATGATGAATCTCGAGATTTGCAGGGTGCCTAGCCATTATAAAGGCTAAGGATCACATCCCTTGTCCAAATATCAATCTCATCTCAATTTATTCTTACATGTCACCTCCTCCTAAAACCTCTGGCAACGGGATAAAGAACACGGCCACCGCCATGAACAATGGGTCATCTCAACACCTTCCTCAACCTCCGTACGCATCATCCCCTTCCTAAAATTAGAACAGGTGGTTCCCGCTGGATGGGAGGACCTAAGGAAGAAGATACTCAAGGAAGAACAGCGTCCGGAGGTGGAAACTATCAAGAACAAGACGGTTGCAGAGATCAAAGAGGAGAAACTGGAAGAAGACAAAGATGATGAATCCACTCCAGATGAGTGTCCTCCAAATCCTTACAAATTCAATATATGGGATCTATTCCTATATTTCCTCTTAGACCACCATAGAATGAGTGGGGAAAAGAGCCACCATCCATAGAGGAGATAAAGGAAAAGATCAAGAATCTTGAGCAAGTCTCCAAAGCTTGTGTTGCTGAAGGGATCGATGCTTATTGGTTGGTGTGCAAGGACCTAGATGCTAGGTTCGGTGGTCTATTCCATAATATCAGACTCATGATTGATGCTCTGAATCAAAATACAGCACAACTTGAGTTCTTGAGCATGGTCGTTGATGAGCAACATACTGTTCTGGAAGGATTCAGAGCGCGCTTCATGGATATCTCCACTGCTTGGAAGGATACCAATGAGTGAGCATAAAACTAGGTACCAATATCTCGTTGGCGTTATTGTAAGCTTGGGGTAGATCCTAGAGTACTTTGTATCTTTACTATTCATGCATTTATTTCCCACAAGTCGAGGGTAGCTCGTAGTTTTTATTCCAATAAGGTTGAGCTCTTAAATTCCTCTTTGAATAAGGGAAGATTCTCTTCCAGTGAGTTATGGATATCCTGATGTTTAGTGTCATCACTGCAATTAGAAAACGTATGAGATGATGATTTAGGAACAAGTGGTAGGACCTACCCACCTGACATGCTCATAAGTCATCCGCATAACTCGTATTAATTGATTAGAGGAGGAACATAACTATATGTGCTAATTCCTGGAATGTTCAACTGACAAAATTATCAAATAAATAAATTTGACCAAGTAGAAAGGAAGTTAAACCGTCTACAATTAAAAAAATCTGAGATTCTCACAACATGTTCATCTTACATATCACATGAAAACGAAGTGTGAGATGGGCGACCAAACTTGTTTCGAAAGCAAGAACTAAAATTTTGATGTGAAAATATTTTTGAAAAAGAAAAAGGACACCCTTACTCCTTGCCCAGTTGAAATAAAAATGACTTTGGACGTAAAGTTGTGAATTGTCCACTAATGAATTAAGTAGCAAGGTGTGGAAGCCTACATGATCATCCCAACGGTGGATATGCACTATTATTTGTCACGATCTTTTTATCTCTACTCGTTTCTGTAACTGGTGATTGACCCATACCTCTACGAATATCTGCACCTCATAAGTCTCAACTGACTTTGTTCTTTACAAGTTGTGGTGCTTGCACGGGGATGTGTAAAACTTAAGCTTTGGGGAGTCGATGAGTCCAAAATGTATGATATTTCTGTTGGTTATTTTGTGCCTACCCAGTAGGCTTTCAGGAATTTTATTGTGTTTGCCCTCTACTTTTTGTCGGTATTCCCCAGGATGCGTATTTTGGAGCAAATGAAATAATATGGAAGAAATCCCATGATTTATGTTGGAATCACATTAATCAATTCGATTAACACCTACCATAAAAAGATAAAATATTTGGAGGCATTGGGAGCCTGCGCGGCTCATCCAGAGCGCAAGATTACCAACCATACTAGCGCACACGCTCAGATGTGCAGTCGTATGAAGCGGCGCCGCCTCCCCAGCCGGTCGACTACTTCCACCCTGCGCGATCGGATCGGAAAACAGACACATTCCTATACCGAAAAACATCCAGAAGGCAGAACCCTAGCCTCAGGAAGGCATGTAGAGGGGGATTGGCAAGGAGGAGATTGTGAGCCTCACCACCACGTGCTAGGGGACGTCGCCATATCATCATCACCATCATCATTATCATCGATCTCCATCCCATTTTAATATCAAACCCTTCATGGATGCTACTTTTGTTACTTGTTTGATCCATGCATGACTACCACTCCTATCCATGTGATGTTTGCTGTCCCAATGTACGAGTGGACCCCTGATACGTGATAACCCACAAGTATAGGGGATCGCAACAGTTTTAGAGGGTAGAGTATTCAACCCAAATTTATTGATTCGACACAAGGGGAGCCAAAGAATATTCACGAGTACTAGCAACTGAGTTGTCAATTCAATTACACATGAAAGACTTAATATCTGCAGCAAAGTATTTAATAGCAAAGTAGTATGGAAGTAACGGTAACAGTGGCAAAAGTAACAGTACCAGTTTTGTAGTGATTGTGACAGTGGCAAAGGCAAAGTAACTTAGCAAAGATCAATATGTGAAAAGCTCGTAGGCAATGGATCAGCAATGATAAATGTGTCAGATAATATTCATCATGTAGCAGTCATAACCTAGGGTGACACAGAACTATCTCCAATTCATCAATATAATGTAGGCATGTATTTCGTATATAGTCATACGTGCTTATGGAAAAGAACTTCCATGACATCTTTTGTCCTACCCTCCCGTGGTAGCGGGGTCCTTATGGAAACTAATATTAAGGCCTCCTTTTAATAGAGAACCAGACCAAAGCATTAGCACTTAGTGAATACATGAACTCCTCAAACTACGGTAATCACCGGAAAGAATCTAAATTATTGTCACCTTGGGGTATGCGGATCATAACTCATAATAGGTGTCTACAACTTGCAAGATAGGATTAAGAACACAAATCTATTCATGAAAACATAATAGGTTCAGATCTGAAATCATGACACTCGGGCCCTAGTGACAAGCATTAAGCATAGCAAAGTCACAGCAACATCAATCTCAGAACATAGTGGATACTAGGTGCCGCGGGATACCATGACCACCTATGGGACCAAAGGTCCCTTGCTAGTTCGGCGGGGGGATGGCACATTGCACTAAGAGCGGAGGAGCGTAGGGTAGCACGACAGAAATCACATGGGCAATTTTACCTAGGTTTGGGCCGCCGTGAGGTGTAAAACCCTACTCCTGCTTTGGTGGATTGATGGTGGAAAAATGGTGGTGAGCGCAGCACGCTTTCTCGGTAGGGTTTGCTCGGAGCGAGAACGGCTACGCGAGTAAGGACCTGCAAGGGTCTGAATCCTTTCTATGGTTGCCATGGGCCTCCTTTTATAGGTCAAGGGGTCACCACAGTGGCAAATCAGTCATTATGCACTGATTAGATAGCATACAGTGCTATCATACCTAACTCTGCAGGCTGACACAACGTATTAAATGCGGTGCTCAACGTCACATCACAGCTCGCCCGGCAGGCCCTGCTGGGCTGGTTTGCTAGCTTCGCATCTGGTCGCTTGACACGTCATACCTATAGGAAGTGGCTGCCATGTGGCAAATAACAGCCACTTAGTCACTTTGCGGCTTGACACCGCACTGATCGATGACTTGTGTCGTGATGAGGTGGTGAGGTGGGGTGGTTGGCCTCCATGAGCCTCGGAGACTTGCTTCCAGGTGTACCCCGTCCTCTCCAGGCTCGCCTGCCCGGCAAGGGCGGTCCTTCCCTTGGCGATATCTTGCTTCTCTGGCTCTTCTTGGTCTTTCTGATCTGTACTTGGATCCTTCAAAGGTCTGGTCCCTTGTGCTCCAATCTAACCTTGGTGCTACGACCTTGAACTTGTGCCTGTGCACAATCTAGGCAACAGACCCAGGGTCTGTTGTACCGACAGAAGCCCCCGGGCCTGTGCCGAACGCGTTGCCGGGCGTCGTCGGGGTAGGCCCTAATAAGTGCACGGGAAGGGGCGTAGAAGTGGCTGGCCCCTTTGAGATCTTCTTTGCTTCTTCATTATCTTGAGTCGGGGCCAGTTCGGTTTTCCCGAGCATTGCGTAAAGCCAATCATGGTGGGGCCACTCTTGTAATGGCCGGTGAATGACTTTAATGCATGGGGGAGTAACTGCCAATTCACCCTTCCCACCACACCCTTATCCGCAGCTACGTATGCTGCATGCATCGCGCGGGGTAGGTAACGGAGGCGCGTGGTGCGGGAGAGTATCAAAGCAGTGGCCCGGTCTTCTTGAATTGGTGGAGGAGGGCAGCGGTTACCCGTGGGGGAGCGACTCTCTTCCCCATCCCGCCTATAAAAGGGGAGGCAGGGGAGGAGCGGAGTCATCCATCCTTGCACCCCTTCTCCTCCATCCTCTGCTTTCTGCTGGTTATGCAGAAGATAAGGGCCTGGGCCAGGCCCTAGGCAGTAGCTTGAGGTTGGTTGTATGAACGCTCGTGCTGATGCTTGGGGAGTGAGTCTGGTCCCAGCCCGGAGAGGACATAGCAGACGAGTCACCCGTGGTGTGGGAGATACCAAGCTTTCCCATTGTGGTGACATACTTGTATCCTCCGCCTCGGTCGGTCGTCCGTCGGGTAACGCGGCACCATGCCTTGAGCTGCTGCCGCCCGCTAGCCCGGCGACCAGGTTCCCGGAGCCTTCAACGCTCGCCCGGGGTGCAGGGCTGTGGGTCGTTTGTAATCCCAGCATTGCCCTTCCGGTGGATCTAGGGTTGATGTTGAGGGGAGGTGCGCCTTCCTGCCCGCCAAGGTGGGGAGCGGCCCACTCCGAGCCCCGTGGACGTCTTGGCCCTTGGCTGCTTCTCCGGGGAAAGCGTCGGGTTGGGGGCCTGGCGTTTCTTTGGAGTGGTGTTGATGAAGATGAAGCCAGGGAAGACGGAGAAGGCGGGAGGCAGGCCGCCAGGTCTGAGTACGATAGCATCGACGCATTCGTATCGTACTGGCGACCTGCTACCTCGTCTTTCCCCTTCCTTCCCCGGCACCGTCATCACCGCCCCCCGGTCGCTGGGGAAGGGGCCGCCCTCCTGGTGCCTTTGCCTCCTCCGGTAGCCTTACAGCTGAGCTCCGACGGCCTTCCCTACCAGTGCTTGTGCTGGGCTTCTGACTGGCGCCGGAGGTGGTGACCAGGGCACTGCCGAGCCGCTCCTTCCAATCTCCTCCTTCGCAGCCTTGCCAATCCCAATCTTGTCAGGCTGCGCCTGGCCGGCCCTAACGGGACTGGGGCGACGTTTGCTGACACCCCTCTTTCACCCTCTCCTCTTCCCACCCCAATACCTGGGATAAGAGGGACAGGGAGAGGAGTTTACGGGGCACTTATCTTCTTTCAATCCTAAATCTGTAGGCACTTGCCAAATTTTAAGTCAAATAATGTAATCTCTTGAAGCCATGTTTGTGTCCTATAAGGTTTGTACTTGTTTGATCAGCATATTAATGAAAATAGATGAACCTTGTCGGGGACTCGTGCATGTATATGTCCATGCAGAGGTGGATTGCCTCTTTATTTTTAAATAAACGAGTTCCCCCGGCAGGCCATCCTGCCGGTACCCTCTATTTTGTTGCCGAGTTGTTAGGCCTACCGGGCACAAATTGTGATGAGGGACCAGCCCCCCGCCAATCTTTTTTCAACAAAGACCACTAAGACCTTCCTGACCGAAGCAACATTCGAGTCAAGGGATGGGAGCACCTAGGTTTCAAAAAGCGGCGAGGTTCTCTTATGCCCAAGTTCTTACATAACACATATGGACAGGAGATAGAACTTATCTATTAGGCTTGCCGGAGATCGCAGTGTTGGTCCATCTTTCCAGCTTCCCTTAGAGCCCAAGTTCTCGGCAGGAACCTACAGTTGTATGCAGATGGAAATGATGCCAGATGGGATCCTATCTATATGAACATGCGATGCTCATGAAATTCTTATGCATGCATGCATGCAACTTGTCCCCCCAGCGCTTCATTTATTTCTCTGCTGCTCAGGGTCTGTGCCTGGCTTTGTACAAGGGGTTACATGCAACTGAGGCAAGGCCTGTACAAAAGGGCGGCTGCCGGGCAGGGCCCGACAGCCGCACCTTACGGGTAGAACTTGTGGAGATGCTCAATATTCCATGAGTTTAGCAATTGAATGCCATCTCCGGTCTCCAGCCGGACTGCGCCAGGTCTGGTGACTCGAACTACCCGGTAAGGGCGTTCCCACTTCTGCGTCAACTTGTTTGTACCCTTGGTGGATCGAATGCGCCTAAGGACAAGGTCGCCTTCCTCAAAACACCGGGCATGAGCCCTGCGGCTGTGATAGCGACGCGGGGCTTGCTAATAGCGTGCCACACTGATACGTCCATTTTGCACCATGTTTTCCTACTGTTATTTATGATGTTTTTATGCATAATAATTCTTTTTGGAGTAATTCTAATGCCTTTTCTCTCATAATTTGCAAGGTACACTCAAAGAGGGAGAATTCCGGCAGCTGGAAATCTGGACCTGGAAAAGCTACATCAGGCTACCTATTCTGCACAACTCCAAACAAGCTGAAACTTCATGGAGAATTTTTATGGAATATATGATGAATATTTGAGCAAATAAGTACCAGAGGAGGCCCACAAGGTGGGCACAACCCACCTTGGCGCAACAGGGAGCCCAGGCGTGCCCTAGTGGGTTTTGCTCAACCAGGCCCTGCTCCGGTGCCCATCTTCTGGTATATAGTTCATTTTGACCTAGAAAAAATAAGGAGAGGACTTTCGGCACGGAGCGCCGCTGTCTCGAGGCGGAAGTTGGGCAGGAGCACTTTTGCCCTCCGGCGGAGCGATTCCGCCGGGGGAACTTCCCTCTCAGAGGGGGAAATTATCGTCCTCATCATCACCAACAACTCTCCCATCTTGGGGAGGGAAATCTCCATCGACATCTTCAGCAGCACCATCTCATCTCAAACCCTAGTTCATCTCTTGTGTTCAATATTGTTGCCGGAACTATAGATTGGTGCTTGTGGGTGACTAGTAGTGTTGATTACATCTTGTAGTTGATTACTATATGGTTTATTTGGTGAAAGATTGTATGTTCAGATCCAATATGCTATTTAGTACCCCTCTGATCTTGAGCATGCTTATCATTTGTGAGTAGTTAATTTTGTTCTCGAGGTCACGGGAGAAATCATGTTGCAAGTAATCATGTGAACTTGATATGTGTTCGATATTTTGATAGTATGTATGTTGTGATTCCCTTAGTGGTGTCATGTGAACGTCGACTACATGACACTTCACCATATTTGGGCCTAAGGGAATGCATTGTGGAGTAGCAATTAGATGATGGGTTGCGAGAGTGACAGAAGCTTAAACCCCAGTTTATGCGCTATTCCGTAAGGGACCGATTGGATCCAAAAGTTTAATGCTATGGTTAGAATTTATTCTTAATACTTTTCTCATAGTTGCGGATGCTTGCGGGAGGGTAAATCATAAGTAGGAGGTTTGTTAAAGTAAGAACAACACCTAAGCACCGGTCCACCCACATATCAAATTATTAAAGTAGCGAACACGAATCGAACCAACATGGTGAAAGTGACTAGATGAAATTCCTGTGTACCCTCAAGAACGCTTTGTTTATCATAAGAGACTGTTTTGGCCTGTCCTTTGCCTCAAAAGGATTGGGCTATCTTGCTGCACTTTTGTTACTATTATCGTTACTTGCTCGTTACAAATTATCTTGCTATCAAACTACTCTATTACTTACAGTTTCAGCACTTGCAGACCTTACCTTGCTGAAAACCACTTGTCGTTTCCTTCTGATCCTTGTTGGGTTTGACACTCTTACTTATCGAAAAGAGCTACAATTGATCCTCTATACTTGTGAGTTATCAAGCACGCGTAGCAGCCCGGAGACGGTTCTCCTCGAGAAGCACGGCTTCGTCATGCCGGTGCTGATCCTGCGCTACTTCATCGTAGGCAAGCACTCGTGGTGACCCATAAATGAGTTCTGTGGGGATAACTGCTTCTTCCCCATAGACTAGGGAGAAGGGAGTCTGCCCGGTAGCTCGATTTGGTGTCGTTCTGAGGGACCAGAGAACTACCAGCAGCTCATCGATCCATCGCCTGCCGCACTTCTGCATCGTATCAAATGTTCTCGTCTTGAGTCCTCGCAACACTTCAGCGTTCGCCCTCTCAGCTTGTCTATTGCTTCTGGGATGTGCAACAGAGGCAAATGAGATCTTGCTTTCGAGGGCATGTACATGTGAAGGAGATTGAACCGAACATCCTGATATGCACTTGATATATGTGGAACAAACTTGTGGATTGTTCAAGCTTGCAGGATTGCCCAGAGATAAAGTTATGAAGAAGGTTTTCCCTTTATCATTGAAGGGAAAAGCATTGGCATGGTATAGGCTATGCGATGATATTGGATCTTGCAATTGGAATCGATTGAAATTGGAGTTCCACCAAAAAAATTATCCTATGCATCTAGTTCATCGTGATCGGAATTACATATATAATTTTTGGCCTCGTGAAGGAGAATGTATCGCTCTAGGTTGGGGGAGTCTTAAGTCAATGTTATACTCATTCCCCAATCATGAGCTCTCAAGAGAAATTATTATCCAGAATTTTTATGCTCGGCTTTCTCATAATGATCGATCCATGCTTGATACTTCTTGTGCTGGTTCTTTTATGAAGAAGACTATTGAATTCTGGTGGGATCTTTTGGAAAGAATTAAACACAACTCTGAAGATTGGGAACTCGATGAAGGTAAAGAGTCAGGTATTAAGCTAAAGTATGATTGTGTTAAATCTTTTATGAATACTGATGCTTTTCAAAAGTTTAGCACTAAATATGGACTTGACTCTGAGATAGTAGCCTCCTTTTCTGAATCATTGGCTACTCATGTTGATCTCCCTAAAGAGAAGTGGTTTAAATATCACACACCTATTAAAGAAGAAATTAAAGAACCGGTACTAGCTAAAGAAGAAACTATACTTTATAACGTTGATCCAGTTGTTCTACTGCTTATATTGAGAAACCACCTTTCCCTGTTAGGATAAAGGAACATGCTAAAGTTTCAACTATGGTTAACAAAAGCTATATTAGAACACCTAAACCTGATGAACAAATTAATGTAGAGCCTAGCGTTGCTATGGTTAAGGATCTCTTAGAAGAAAATATAGATGGGCATGTTATCTACTTCTGTAATGAAGCTACTAGAATTGCCAAACCTGATAAAGAGGATAAACATAGACCCATTGTTGGCATGCTTGTTGTCGGCGTTCTGGGAATGGGGGTCCCCACACTTGCCTGCCTGCGGCCCACGGCGTGGCTAAGCTGGCAGGCCGTACGGCCCATCTTCATCAACAAGGCATCCAAGTCCCTCGCGAGGGGCCAAGCTTCGCGAGGCAGACAACACAAGACCTCCTCGGGAGTGGCCTAGTCAGGCAGGCTCACGAGGAGCAGAGATATCAAGGCGGGGCAAAGCTCACGAGGCTTTCGTGACGTGAGCCATGACGACCGGCACCAGGCGGGCGCCAGCGTGCAGCGTCCTTGTTTCCTCTTTGGTGCTAAGGAGGCAAGCGCAGGCGAGGAGTACCGAGGCATCAGGCAAAGGTTGCCGTATCGGTGCAATGAGGCCAAGACCAGAAGGACGGCAAGACAGAGGTCATCATGGAGCCCAAGACGGCGTCACCACCAGAGCCTTTCGCAGGCGCAGACCACTTTGGTCAGGATAGCTTGTACTATCTGCCCCCCTTCAAATTTGCCCGCTGTTGTTGGCTCCCTTCCCGCTCAATATTTGGGAAGAGGACCAGGGCCTATATAAGTAGAACTAGCCACCATAGTAGGGCAGCAGAGCTTGATCTGATCTGATCGAGAGCCTACCCTAGCCACAAGAACACCTCAACCTCAGGAGGCTGTTCTTCCCCTTGTACTGTTCATCATCAGCCCAAGAGGCAATCCACCACACACACACTGGAATAGGGTATTACACCACAACGGTGGCCCGAACCAGTATAAATCATGTGTCTTTCTGTGTTGCGAGTGCGTCGAGTTCGTCCGCGAGACCTTAGCGAGCTAGGGCGTAGATCGGTTGGAGGGAAGATCTTCGCGCGTACCCCAGAGTTCGAACCTTAAGGGTTTTGCCGGAACCCCATTTCCGACACTTGGCGCGCCAGGTAGGGGTGCGCCATAGCTTCCCTTCCGTCGGTTGGTCGCTCCGTCGTCTCCATGGCGGACGCTCGCCGTGCTCGAGCTGAGTGCCGGGCTGCCCTCACCGCCCGCGTCGCCTAGACGGCTCCTATCGGCGGGCCGCTGCGCCGCTCTCCGTCTCCCGCCGGCAACGCCGCCACCGGCTCGGCGGGGAACGAGCAGCAAGCATCCTCGCTGCACCCTTCGGTGCGGCAGGACGGTCGCACCGCCACTCCATCGCTGACCCCGGCCGGTTCTTCGTCTCACGCACGCCGCGCTCCCATGGAGGCGCGGGCCGCACTCCTCGCCGCGAACGAGCTCCTGCGCTACCGCCCGGTTGACGACCTCTACGAGGAGTGGCTCGACCGTGTCACCGAGCTCGTCCGCGCCGCAGGGGGCTCCCCGGCGCCGTCCCTCTCTCTGCCTCACCCTCCGCCAGCCACAGGCGACGTGGTTCATGGTGCACCTCCGCCACCTCTGCCTCAAGACTGCGCCTTGGCGCCAAGGCGCGCGGCCCCATGGCGTGATCCGCCATGCCCGGTGCCCGCGCGTGAAGAGAGAAGCTGCCAAGAAATCCCTCAGCCGTGAGAAGCTGCACCCGCGCTCCCCGTGCCGCCTCGTGAAGACCGCGCGCTGCCCGCAGTGGCGGCGCGTGGACCTCACCAAGACCAAGCTCCACCTCCGAGGCGGGCCCCGGCAACCACGGCCGGCTGCCGCGCCTTCACCCCCGAGCTGCATAGCGTCGCCTGGCCGGGCAAGTTCAAGCCAGATCTGCCCCCTCGCTACGACGGCACCGCCGACCCCGCGGAGTTCCTGCAGCTCTACGAGCTGAGCATCGAGGCTGCCAACGGCGATGAGAAAGTCATGGCGAACTGGTTTCCCATGGCTCTCAAGGATGGAGCCCGCTCCTGGCTCCTGAACCTGCAGCACGGCTCGATCTCCTCCTGGGACGAGATGTGCGACCGCTTCATCGCCAACTTCCAGGGCAATCGCGACCGCCCGCCGGCCGCGGGTGACCTGCGCCGCATCAAGCAACAACCAGGAGAGACCCTCCAGAAGTACATCCAGCGCTTCAACAACACTCGCCTCAAGATCCCCAAGGTCACGGACGAGGCCATCATCTCTGCGTTCTCTGATGGCGTCCGTGACGTCAAGATGAAGGAAGAGCTCGCTATCCACGAGGAGTTGTGGACGTCTCAGGAGCTGTTCAACCTGGAAACCAAATGCGCAAGAGCTGAGGAGGTGCGTCTTTCCCTCCTCGAGCTGCCAGCTGCGGGTGCAGAGGAGAAGAAGGCCAAGGCCAAGGACGTGAAGCGTAAGGAAGCAGATGTGCTTGCGGCGGAGCCGGAGACCAAGCGGGGCAGAGATTAGCCCGAGTCATCCAAGAACAGCCGACCGTTCTGCGCCTTCCACAACCTGAACACCCACAACACCAGCGACTGTCAAGAGCTCAGAGCCATTCGCAAAGGACATTTCGGTCGACGCCCCGAGCGCAATGACCGGGGCTACGGCTATGGAGGAGGATGCTGGGACGATCGTGGCCCGCGCCAGGAGTGGCGTGACAGGCCTCGTGTGGACCGCTGGCAGGACCATCCTCGCGAGGGCGCCTGGAGGGACCAGCCTCGTGAGGATCGCCCTTCAGGGCAACGCCGGTCTTCCCCCGCTACCGCCACCACCAAGAAGGAACGGTGATCACCATCAGGATGAGGGGGCTAGGGCCTTCTAGGAGCCGCGTGCTATCGCCTGCATCTTGGGCGGCGCAAAGGCCCTAGCCTCTCAACGCATCTTCAAACAATTCGCTCGTGAAGTGAACGCGGTGCTCCCCAAGCTCGAGGCCACGCACCCGCTCAAGTGGTCCCAGTGCGCCATCACTTTCAACTCGGCAGATCAGCTCAAGTGCGCAGCCACTGCTGGCGCCCTCCCGATGCTCTACTCCCCGGTCATCAGCAATGTACAAGTCACCAAGACCCTCATTGACGGTGGTGCAGGGCTCAACGTCCTGTCCGTCGACACGTTCGACAACCTCCAAGTGCCATATGAGCAGCTTTAGCCTACCAAGCCTTTCTCAGGAGTGACCGATGGCTCCACTACACCGATAGGGCAGGTCCGCCTGCCTGTCACCTTCGGGGAGCGCAAGGACTACTGCACCGAGCTCATCGACTTCGACGTCGCACACATCCGCCTACCGTACAATGCCATCCTCGGGTATCGGGCCATGGCCAAGTTCATGGCTGTCACCCACCACGGCTACAATGTCCTCAAGATGCCGGGAAGCGGCGGAATCATCACGGTCCCATGTGAAGAAATAGATGCAGTGTGCTCCCTCGAGCGCGCCTTCCAAGCCGCAACAATTGACGACCTCGCCAGCAGAAGTGGGGGCCCTCCGGAGGCCATCCCAAGGAAGAAGCAGCTGCGCCGTGCCGGGCCTCAGGAGGGTGGCATCGCGGCTGGAGCCTCGTCAGGATCAGCGCCCGCTCCAGGGGCGCCTCCCTCCGTCGCATAGGAAGGCGCGCCCGGCGCCCTCCTCGGGCAGGGCTCGGGGGCTCTCTTCTGGAGGGCCTCAGACCTTGCCAACCTCACAAGGGAGGCACTCGGGCACCACTTGGAGGCGTGCTTCGCGGCACGTTTCCCTCAGGAGAACACAGGGCAAGGAGTGCCCACCACTCAGGAGTTCATCACCAAGACCACTCAGGAACTGCAAGACGCAAGGGTCATGCGCGGCGACCGCCGCGCACCAGGCGCAGCTCCCCATCCAGGCGAGGATGCTGGGCTGCGTGTCTGCATCGACGTCCCAGGGCTCCACAGGGCCGCAACTCAGGAGCGTTTCTGGCCTTCGCGTGTGGGCCGTTGCGAGGGCCCACCACATAGCTACGGTCGCATGCCCTTTGGCTTGCCGAGCATGGCGTCAACCTATTAGCGCAACATGCGGCGTGTCCTGGCGGCTCAGGAGGCCAGGTACCACACTTTCCTATAAGAGATGGAGACGGTCTTCAGGGAACCACCTAAACCCCCGGAGCCTCCCGAGGCTCAGGGCCCCGGTGGCTCGTGAGGAGCCGCTCCTTCGCCGCGTACCATTAGCTGCCCCAACTCTACTTCGTCTACAGAACCAGGTGACATCTTCCAAGTTCGTTTAAGCTGGGAGCGCCCCTCGGGCTGCATTATTCCCAGGCCGCATGGGTCCGTCCCGGTGGCGTGTATCTCTTTTGCTTATGTCTTTAGCTTACCTTGCTGGGGGCGCCCCTCGGGCTGCATCATCCCCAAGCCGCTCGGGCCTGACCCAGTGGCATGTATCTTCCTGCACTTACCCAAGCTGATTTTCCTTCCATGCTTAACCTGCCTATGGTTATCACCTGCTGGATACCTCACCAGGCCCTCAGTGCCCTCGCCTCTTCACGGAGCAACCAGCGGCAGGCTGACAGCTATAACGGCAAACCGTGTTTCTTCTTGTGCCTGTTCAGAGGGACCCCATGGGGAGGATAGCAGGCGGCACCGCGAGTCTCCTTTTCTCTCGTGCAATTCGCTTGTGCGTTGAAAGGGGGGCTCCTGAGCGCAGCGTCCTTGTTTTCTCTTTGGTGCTAAGGAGGCAAGTGCAGGCGAGGAGTACCGAGGCATCAAGCAAAGGTTGCCGTATCGGTGCAACGAGGCCAAGACCAGAAGGACGGCAAGACGGAGGTCATCGTGGAGCCCAAGACGGCGTCACCACCAGAGCCTTTCGCAGGCGAATACCACTTTTGTCAGGATAGCTCGTACTAGCTTTTCCCCCTTCAAATTTGCCCGCCGTTGTTGGCTCCCTTCCCGCTCAATATTTGGGAAGAGGACCAGGGCCTATATAAGTAGAACTAGCCACCACAGTAGGGCAGCGGAGCTTGATCTGATCTGATCAAGAGCCTACCCTAGCCACAAGAACACCTCAACCTCAGGAGGCTATTCTTCCCCTTGTACTATTATCATCAGCCCAAGAGGCAATCCACCACACACACACTAGAGTAGGGTATTACACCACAACGGTAGCCAAAACCAGTATAAATCTGGTGTCTTTCTGTGTTGCGAGTGTGTCGAGTTCGTCCGCGAGACCTTAGCGAGCTAGGGCGTAGATCGGTAGGAGGGAAGATCTTCGCGCGCACCCCATAGTTTGAACCTTAAGGGTTTTGCCGGAACCCCATCTCTGACACTTGTTGTCTCAGTTAAAATAGGAGATCATTGTTATGATGGTTTATGTGACATAGTTGCAAGTGTAAGTGCTATTCCCTTTACCCTTTATCAGGAAATTATGGATGACAGAGCACCCGCTGAAATAGAATAAATAGATGCCACTATTAAACTTGCTAATAGAGATACCATCACACCACTTGGGAATCTTATAGATGTTTAAGTCTTGTGTGGGAAAATAAAATACCCTACTAATTTTCTTATTCTTGGTTCCCCATAGGATGACTTTTGTCCCATTATCTTTGGTAGACCTTTCTTGAACACCGTTAATGCTAAGATAGATTGTGACAAACAAAGTGTCGGTGTTAATTTTGGTGATGAATCTCATGAGTTTAATTTTCCAAGTTTAGTACAAAGCTTCATGAAAAATAATTTCCTAGCGAGGATGAAATAATTGGTATTGCTTCTAATGTTGTACCACCTGTTGATCCTTTAGAACAATATTTGCTAGACCATGAAAATGATTTACATATGCATGAAAGAAATGAAATAGATCAGATTTTCTTTGAACAATGTCCTCTGCTTAAACACAATTTGCCTATTGAAACTCTAGGAGGTCCTCCTCCACCGAAAGGTGATCCTGTGTTTGAATTAAAACAATTGCTAGACACTTTCACATACGCTTATCTTGATGAAAAGAAGATATATCTTGTTATTATTAGTGCTAACCTTTCAGAACATGAAGAAGAAAGATTATCGAAAGTTCTAAGGAAGCACCGAGCTGCTATCGGATATACTCTTGATGATTTAAAGGGCATTAGTCCCACTCTATGTCAGCACAAGATTAATATGGAACCTGATGCTAAACCCGTTGTTGATCACCAACGCCGGTTAAATCCAAAAATGAAGGAAGTGGTAAGAACGGAAATCTTAAAACTTCTGGAAGCAGGTATAATCTATCCTATAGCTGATAGTAGATGGGTAAGTCCTGTTCATTGTGTCCCTAAGAAAGGAGGTATTACTGTTGTTCCAATGATAAGAATGAACTTATTCCACAAAGAATTGTTACAGGCTATAGAATGGTAATTGATTTCAGAAAATTAAACAAAGCAACTAGAAAAGATCATTACCCTTTGCCTTTTATTGATGAAATGCTAGAAAGATTATCTAAGCACACACATTTTTGCTTCCTTGATGGATATTCTGGTTTTTCACAAATACCTGTTTCTCAACCTGATCAAGAAAAGACCACTTTCACTTGTCCCTTTGGAACTTTTGCTTATAGACATATGCCTTTTGGTTTATGAAATGCACCTGCTACTTTTCAAAGATGTATGACTGCTATATTCTCTGACTTTTGTGAAAAGATTGTTGAGGTTTTCATGGATTCCTTCTCTATTTATGGGAAGTCTTTTGATGATTGTTTAAGCAATCTTGATCGAATTTTGCAGAGATGTGAACAAACAAATCTTGTCTTGAATTGGGAGAAGTGCCACTTTATGGTCAATGATGGCATTGTCTTGGGTCATAAAATTTCTGAAATAGGTATTGAAGTGGACAAAGCTAAAGCATATGCAATTGAGAAAATGCCATGTCCTAAAGATATCAAAGGTATTTGTAGTTTCCTAGGTCATGCTGGTTTCTATAGGAGATTTATCAAAGACTTCTCTAAAATTTCTAGGCCTCTTATGAACCTTTTGCAAAAGGATGTTCCTTTTGTTTTTGATAATGATTGTTTAGAAGCTTTCGAAACACTCAAGAAAGCCTTAATTTATGCACCTATTGTTCAACCACCTGATTGGAACTTGCCTTTTGAAATTATGTGTGATGCTAGTGATTATGCTGTTGGTGCTGTTTTAGGACAAAGAGTTGGTAAGAAACTGAATGTTATTCATTATGCTAGTAAAACTCCAGACAGTGCACAACGAAATTATGCTACTACTGAAAAAGAATTCCTAGAAGTGGTGTTTGCTTGTGATAAATTTAGATCTTACATTGTTGATTCAAAAGTAATTGCTCACACTGATCATGCTGCTATAAAATATCTTATGGAAAAGAAAGATTCTAAACCTAGACTTATTCGATCGGTTCTCTTGCTACAAGAATTTGATTTACATATCACTGATAGAAAAGGAGTTGAGAACCCCGTAGCTGATAACTTGTCTAGGCTTGAAAATGTGCTTGATGACCCACTACCTATTGATGATAGTTTTCCAGATGAGCTAGTAGCTGCAATAAATGTTGCTCATAACACTCCTTGGTATGCAATAAATGTGCTTGATGATTATTGCTAAATATTTACCACCTAGCTTTACGTACCAACAAAATAAAAAATTCTTCTATGATTTAAGACATTACTTTTGGGATGACCCACATCCTTATAAAGATGGAGTAGATGGTATTATTAGACGTTGTGTACCTGAGCATGAACAGGGACAAATCCTACGGAAATATCACATCGAAGCATATGGAGGACATCATGCTGGAAATAGAACTGCTCACAAGGTATTGCAATCTGGATTTTATTGGCCTACTCTCTTCAAGGATGCCTGTAAGTTCGTCTTATCTTGTGATGAATGTCAAAGAATAGGTAATATCGGTAAGTGTTGGGGATATAACTATGACCCGCCCAGGAGGGGCCGGGTTATACCAACGGCGGGTTAATGTCACAAAGCCCATGAGGGAGTCGAAGATGGCGGTTCATGAGGATGACTTATGAAGAGCCCAAGGCCCACAGACGGCTTAAGGCCCGTAGGTGTAAACCGCCATACATATCTATGCATGACTTGTATTATAAGACAAGTGTAATTAGTCACTGGTCCAGACACGTTTATGAGCCAGCCGGGACTCTGTAAGCCGCAGGGCATCGACCTATGTATATAAAGGGACGACCCGGCGGGGGTTTAGGGCAAGAGACAACAAATCGAAAGCTAGGTCAAGCATATTCGCTCCCTAGTAATCGAGACATAAGCCATACCACCTCAAACTGGATTAGTCCTTTACCTTCACCGCAAGGGGCCGAACCAGTATAAACTCCTGTGTCCTTTGTCCCGTTTAACCCCTTTAAGCTAATCTAGTGCGATGGCTCCACGACTATGTCCTCACACTAGGACATCCACCATGACAATCCCACGACAGTTGGCGCCCACCGTGGGGCTAGCGCACGGTGGTTTCGAGTTCTTACAGGGCAACTTTGAAGGGATTAAAGGGTACATTGTGGGCCGAATGACCAAGAGTCGTCACGTCAAGCTCTGCATCAACGATGCAGGCTGGGGCCCCGAGGCCGGCTCGATCGAGTACGGGTACCTGGTCCCCTTCGGCGGAATTCACGTCTTCATCGGCAAGATCAGCGAACTGGGCCCTGAGCCGGACACCTCCGCCGACATCATCGAGACGGCTCAGTGTGCACGACCCGTTCAGGTTCAACCCGCCGTGAAGCATGCCTTCCTTGGATTCATCCATGGGGGAGAATTTGAGGACGGATCCATGTCTGGCGGTGAGACGGCCAACTATTCTGATGGTGAGTCATGCACGGGCGAGACTACTTCATTGTATCAACTGCAGGACAGCTGGCTTGGGGCTGTTTCGATGGCGACAGTATTCCGGACCTCTATGAGCCGCCGAACGGGGTCGCAATCTTCATGGGTGGTACACAGTTAGTGCAGAATCCTTCGACTGCAGCGGCAATGACTTCTGGGTCAGAGCGGCGACGGCGGCCGGGGCAGGAGGCCCTGCGCGCCCGCCGGCTCAGGTCTTGTCTGAGTTATTAGACACTTCGGCAACACTGCTGACAGCGGAGGTTAACCCGGCAAACCAAGATCGGCATAATGCAGAAGTCGCAAAATTGCGAGGTCAGATAGCTCAAGCCAAGGAGGACCTGGTAGCAGAGGATGCGAGGATGACGGCGGAATGAGCAGTTCTGGATGCTCAGGCACAACGGATCCAGGCTGATTCCTTCCAGCTCTCATTGGATCAGACCGCTTCGAACGATGTCATGAGGATAAGGCACCGGAGTCATCTACCTCCGGTTTACGAGGCGAGGAACCTCTTCAACACACCTGGTGCAGAGACCAGTGACCCGCCAGGGATAAACAGGGAAGTAGCCGCGCCTAGGACTAGAGCGCCGGCTCAACCACGCAAGGGTGACCCGCCTCGTCAGAACAATATCCCACCACAACATGTGCCGAATCCATCGGGTCATTACTCTAACCCTTTGGATAACATGATCGCTGCGGCGTCGCGATTGGTGGCTCTCCCAGTTGAAGGCAAGTCTCCAGCTGCGGTTGAAACGCGGAGGGCTAGAGAGCTTCTTCAGACAGCATTGGTTCTGCAGGAGGTGTATTCTTACAGTCGTGAGTGGATCCATTCAACCCCTCGCCCAAGCCGGAGTTATAGAAGACACATGGACTCCCCAGCGGTGTCAAGCAGTGAGGAGCGTCGTAACCCGCCCCGTGGACATGACCCGCCCCGTAATACTCAGGCCCTGATGGATCAGGATAGAGCATGTCGGGAGGCTGAGCTGGCGGCTCAGTACGCGGCTCGTGAACCATCTCCGGTTTATCCGACAACTTCGGTGGAGGAAGGCGTCACCTCTAGAAGCATGGGTGTACCATGTTTAGTGTCGGCTCTACGTAATGAGTGTTTGCCCAAGGATTTCAAATGACCTCGTAAGGTGCCCAACTACACAACCGACTTACCCCCTGAGGCATGGATTGAGAGTTACGAGATGGCCATGGAGCTGCTGGAGGTCAGCGATGCCGCGTGTGATAAATATTTCACCATGATGCTGGATGGGACGACCCGTACTTGGCTAAAGGGACTGCCTGCCAATTCAATTGGATCGTGGGCTGAGTTCAAGGCCTGGTTCATCCACAATTTTAAAGATACGTGCAAACAACCCATGTCAATTGTGGATTTAGATGCTTGTGCCTAAGAGGAGGGCGAGTCAACAACTCATCGGGTGCGCCGGTCAAAGCCATCCTACATTCATCGGATAACATCAATGCCGGCTCTGCGGTCCTCATGTTAGAGAAGAATTGCCTCTTTTGCCTCTTAAATAGAAGTTAGGGCGGCTCAAGCACCACTGCAATGATATGGGGGAGCTGATGGCGGCTCTAATTAAATATGCCGACTCTGATAGTACCAAGGACCCCGAGTCTGATGATGAAAAGCCGAGAAAGGGAAAGAAGAGGGGCAACACTAAGGGCCAGCATCATAACCCGACGAGTCAGCAGGGGGGCAACGGTAAATGTAAGGCTGATAATAATTTAGATTTTGTGGCGAATACCAACACGCAGAACAATGGTCAGCATCGTAAAGGAAAGCCACCTCCTCGGGCAGGAGGGTCAGGTATAAATCTGGAGCAGATGTTGAATCAGCCTTGCCCAAAGCATGGTATGCGGGAAAGGCCATCCACGCACCTTCGGAAAGACTGCCACATTATGAAGGAGTTCAAAAATTCTGATTTGTTCCAGAACAATCATGGGCCAGGCGGTGGCTCAGGTTCCTGTTCTCATGGCCTGGATTACGGTGGTGGCGGTTCTAATTCCGGTTTTCAGGGTCACCAAAGCAATCAAGGCAATCAGGGCGGTTATCATGAACAATCCGGTCAGCGGAATCAGCAACAACAATCTGGGTATCAAAGTAACCCGAAGCAATTGAATAGTGAGCAGTACCACGTCTTCACCACAAGTTTATGCAAGCAAGATCAGAAGCTCCATAAAAGGGATGTGAATGCCGTTGAGCCGGCAGTTCCCGTTACTTGCGATGGTCTAAGAAGCCCATTATGTGGGGTCGTGAGGATCACCCGCCCCGGGTTGATAATCTGGGTCACTTGGCTTTGGTGGTAGTGCCTCAGGTTGGAGGATATAAATTCACTAAGGTACTCATGGACGGAGGTAGCAGCATCAATATCCTTTATTATGAAACCTTCCGTCGCATGGGGTTGACTGATAAAAATCTTAAGCCATCAAACACTGTCTTTCACGGCGTGGTGCCTGGTAAGTCGGCATACCCGGTTGGTAAAATAGCTCTTGAGGTTGCATTCGGGGATGATTATGATTCCAGGTCTGAGACATTGACCTTTGAAGTGGTGAAGATAAAAAGCCCTTATCATGCTCTGTTTGGCCGGCCGGCTTATGCTAAGTTCATGGCAAGGCCTTGTTATGTTTATCTCCAGCTCAAAATGCCGGGTCACAAGGGGACCATTACGGTGCATGGAAGCCAGAAGATAGCTTTGGAGTGCGAGGAAGGTGATGCAGCCTATGCTGAGTCTGTTTGCGCAACAGAGGAATTGAAGTTTTATAAAGACAATGTTGACCCGACAGATATGACATCTTTGAAAAACCCAACTACAGAGCATGATCCAGTCTTGAAGTTTAAGTCGGCAGAGGACACCAAGCTGGTTGATTTCGTACCTGGTGATTCATCCAAGCAGTTCCGTATCAGTTCTAATCTGGATCCGAAATAGGAAAGCGCGCTCATCGAGTTCATCCGTGAGAACCGGGACATCTTTGCATGGAAACCTTCTGACATGCCAGGTGTACCGAGGGAACTCGCTGAGCACACTCTTAATATTGATCCAAAGTTCAAGCCGGTCAAGCAGTTTCTTCGTTGTTTCAATGAAGAGAGGCGTAAGGCCATTGGGGAAGAAGTGGCCCGGCTCTTGGTAGCTGGGTTCATCGTTGAAGTTTTTCATCCTGAGTGGTTGGCTAACCCGGTGCTCGTGCTTAAGAAGAACAACACTTGGCATATGTGTGTGGATTACACGGACTTAAATAAAGCTTCCGGCTAATCCTTTTGCTCTCCCTCGTATTGATCGAATTATTGATGTTACGGCGGGTTGTGAGCGTTTGATCTTTTTGGATGCTTATTCTGGTTATCATTAGATCAAAATGGCAGTCAAAGAGCAGGAGAAGACAGCTTTCATTACTCCATTTGGAGCCTTCTGATGTGTGTCCATGCCTTTTGGGCTCAAGAGTGCCCAGGCGGCTTACCAATGGTGTGTGCAAAATTGCCTTCATAATCAAATCGGGCGTAATGTTCATGCCTATGTGGATGACATTGTGGTGAAATCCAGAAAGAAGGAAACCCTGATTGATGATTTGTAGGAGACCTTTGATAATCTCCGGGTTTATAAGATGATGCTTAACCCGGCCAAGTGTGTTTTTGGTGTACCAGCTGGTAAGCTTTTGGGTTTTCTGGTTTCTAACAGAGGCATTGACGCTAACCCGGAGAAGATCAAGGCCATTACTTCCTTGGCTAAGCCGGCATGTGTCCATGATGTTCAACGTCGGGCAGGTCGTATTGCGGCCTTAAGCCGGTTCGTAAGCTGGTTTGGTGAATAGGCTATACCGCTGTACCCGATGATGAAGAAAATAGATCACTTTGTCTGGAGTGATGCTGCTAATCAAGCGTTTGAGGACTTGAAGAAACAGTTGGCTAAGCCGCCCGTTCTGGCTGCTCCCATTGATAAAGAGCCTTTGTTGTTATATGTGGCTACTAATAGCCGAGCTGTTAGTGTTGCCATTGTGGTGGAAAGGAAGGAAACATGCAAACAATATCCGGTTCAACGGCCGGTTTACTATATCAGTGAGGTCCTTATTGAGTCCAAGCAGAGATATCCACATTGGCAGAAGCTTGTGTATGGGGTTTTTATGGCTAGCCGGAAGCTTAAGCAGTATTTTCTGGGTCATCCTATCACTGTGGTTAGTTCTGCCCCCTTAGGGGATATCATTCAAAACAGAGAAGCCACAGGTCGGATAGCCAAGTGGGCCATTGAGCTCAGGCCTCATGGTTTAAAGTATGTGCCCCGTATAGCCATCAAGTCTCAAGCACTTGTGGACTTTATCAATGATTGGACAGAGTTACAGATGCCTGAGGAGAAGCCGGATAACACGTATTGGACTATTCACTTTGATGGATCCAGGAAGTTGAAAGGCTCGGGGGCAGGAGTTGTATTAACTTCCCCACAAGGTGATAAATTTTCTTATGTTCTCCGCATGATGTTCCCTTGTACTCACAATGCAACTGAGTATCTATAATTTTTGATAGTTCCATGCTATTATATTATCTGTTTTGGATGTTTAATGGGCTTTATTATGCACTTTTATATTATTTTTGGAGGCCCAGTGCAAATTGCTGTTTTTTTGCCTATTTCAGTGTTTCGCAGAAAAGGAATACCAAACGGAATCAAAACGGAATGAAACCTTCATGAGGATCGTTTTTGGAAGAAACGCAATCCCGGAGACTTGGAGTGGACGTCAAGGAAGCAATGAGGCGGCCACGAGGTAGGAGGGCGTGCCCAGGGGGGTAGGCGCGCCCCCACCATCATGGGCCCCTCGTGGCTCCACCGACCTACTTCTTTCGCCTATATATACTCATATACCCCGAAAACATCCGAGGGCACCACGAAACCCTATTTCCACCGCCGCAACCTTCTGTACCCGTGAGATCCCATCTTGGGGCCTTTTCCGGCGCTCCGCCGGAGGCGGAATCGATCACGGAGGGCTTCTACATCAACACCATAGCCTCTCCGATGATGTCTGAGTAGTTTACCACAGACCTTCGGGTACATAGTTATTAGCTAGATGGCTTCTTCTCTCTCTTTGGATCTCAATACAAAGTTCTCCTCGATCTTCTTGGAGATCTATTCGATGTAATTCTTTTTGCGATGTGTTTGCCGAGATCCGATGAATTGTGGGTTTATGATCAAGATTATCTATGAACAATATTTGATTCTTCTCTGAATTATTTTATGCATGATTTAAATATCTTTGCAAGTCTCTTCGAATTATCAGTTTGGTTTGGCCTACAATAGATTGATCTTTCTTGCAATGGGAGTTGTGCTTAGCTTTGGGTTCAACCTTGCGGTGTCCTTTCCCAGTGACAGCAGGGGCAGCAAGGCACGTATTGTATTGTTTCCATCGAGGATAAAAAGACTGGGTTTATATCATATTGCTTGAGTTTATCCCTCTACATCATGTTATCTTGCCTAATGCATTACTCTGTTCTTATGAACTTAATACTCTAGATGCATGCTGGATAGCGGTCGATGTGTGGAGTAATAGTAGTAGATGCAGAATCGTTTCGGTCTACTTGTCACGGACGTGATGCCTATATACATAATCATGCCTAGATATTATCATAACTATGCGCTTTTGTATCAATTGCTTGGCAGTAATTTGTTCACCCACCGTAATACTTGCTATCTTGAGAGAAGCCACTAGTGAAACCTATGGCCCCGGGGTCTATCTTCCATCATATTATTTTCATATCAACTAGTTATTTCTGTTGCCATTTATTTTGCAATCTTTATTTTGCAATCTATACAACAAAAATACCAAAAATATTTATCTTATTATCTTTATTAGATCTCAGTTTTGCAAGTGGCCGTAAAGGGATCGACAACCCCTTTATCGCGTTCGTTGCAAGGTTCTTATTTGTTTGTGCAGGTACAAGGGCCTTGCGTTTAGTCTCCTACTGGATTGATAACTTGGTTCTCAAAAATTGAGGGAAATACTTACGCTACTTTCCTGCATCACCCTTTCCTCTTCAAGGGAAAACCAACGCATTCTCAAGAGGTAGCAAGAAGGATTTTTGGTGCCGTTGCCGGGGAGATCTACGCCAAGGCAAGACATACCGAGGACCCATCATAAACTCTTATCCCTCGCATTACATTATTTGCCATTTGCCTCTCGTTTTCCTCTCCCCCACTTCACCTTTGCCGTTTTATTCGCCCTTTTTCCGTTCGTCGCTTTTTGCTTGCTTCTTGTTTGCTTGTGTGTTGGATTGATTGTTTGTCACGATGGCTCAAGACAATACTAAATTGTGTGAACTTTCCAATACCAACAATAATGATTTTATTAGCAGTCCGATTGCTCCTATTACCGATGCTGAATCTTGTGCAATTAATGCTACTTTGTTGAATCTTGTCATGAAAGATCAATTTTGTGGCCTTCCTAGTGAAGATGCCGCTACCCATCTAAACAACTTCATTGATTTGTGTGATATGCAAAAGAAGAAAGATGTGGATAATGATATTGTTAAATTGAAGTTGTTTCCGTTTTCGCTTAGAGATCGTGCTAAAACTTGGTTCTCTTCTTTGTCTAAAAAAAGTATTGATTCTTGGAATAAGTGCAACGATGCTTTTATCTCTAAGTATTTTCCTCCCGCTAAGATCATCTCTCTTAGAAACTATATTATGAATTTTAAGCAACTTGATCATGAGCATGTTGCACAATCTTGGGAGATGATGAAATTAATGATACGTAATTACCCTACACATGGTTTGAATTTATGGATGATTATACAAAAAAAATTTGCCGGATTGAATTTTGCTTCTAGAAATCTTTTAGATTCGGCCGCGGGAGGAACTTTTATGGAAATCACTTTAGGAGAAGCTACTAAACTCCTAGATAATATTATGGTTAATTATTCTCAATGGCACACCGAAAGATCTACTAGTAAAAAGGTTCATGCGATAGAAGAGATTAGTGTTTTGAGTGGAAAGATGGATGAACTTATGAAATTGTTTACTAATAAGAGTGTTTCTTCTGATCCTAATGATATGCCTTTGTCCACTTTGATTATGAATAATAATGAACCTATGGATGTAAATTTGGTTGGTAGGAACAATTTTGGTAACAACGCGTATAGAGGAAATTTTAATTCTAGGCCATTCCCTAGTAATTCCTCTAATAATTATGGTAATTCCTACAACAACTCTTATGGAAATTTTAATAAGATGCCCTCTGATTTTGAGAGTAGTGTTAAAGAATTTATGATTTCACAAAAGAATTTCAATGCCTTGCTTGAAGAAAAATTGCCTAAGATTGATGAGTTGGCTAGGAACGTTGACAGAATTTCTCTTGATGTTGATTCTTTGAAACTTATATCTATTCCACCTAATCATGATATCAATGAGTCTCTCAAATCTATGAGAATTTCCATTTATGAGTGCAAAGAAAGAACCGTTAGGATGCGTGCTGAAAAAGATTGCTTTTTGAAAGAGTGTTCTTCTAGTTTCCATGATAATAATGAAGATCTAAAAGTGATTGATGTGTCCCCTATTAAATCTTTGTTTTCCAGTATGAATCTTGATAAAGATGGGACTGGACATGAGTCAACTTTAGGTAAAAGGCATCCCCATGATTCGGAGTTTTTAAATCTTGATGCAAAAATTGGTAAAAGTGGGATTGAAGAGGTCAAAACTTTACGTAGCAATGAACCCACTATTTTGGATTGTATTTCCTTCTTGCAATCCGTGTTAAATTCTCCTCATGCTTATAGTCAAAATAAAGCTTTTACCAAACATATCGTTGACGCTTTAATGCAATCCTATGAAGAAAAACTTGAATTAGAAGTTTCTATCCCTAGAAAACTTTACGATGACTGGGAACCTACTATTAAAATTAAGATTAAAGATCAAGAATGCTATGCTTTCTGTGATTTGGGTGCTAGTGTTTCCACGATTCCAAAAACTTTGTGTGATGTGTTTGGTTTCCGTGAATTTGATGATTGCTCTTTAAATTTGCATCTTGCGGATTCCACCATTAAGAAACCTATGGGAAGGATTAATGGTGTTCTTATTGTTGCAAATAGGAATTATGTGCCCGTAGATTTCATTATTCTTGATATAGATTGAAATCCTACATGTCCTATTATTCTTGGTAGACCTTTCCTTAGAACGATTGGTGCAATTATTGATATTAAGAAGGAAATATTAGATTCCAATTTCCATTAAGGAAAGGCATGGAACACTTTCCTAGGAAGAAAATTAAATTACCTTATGAATCTATCATGAGAGCTACTTATGGATTGCATACCAAAGATGATAATACCTAGATCTATTCTTGCTTTTATGCCTAGCTAGGGGCTTTAAACGATAGCGCTTGTTGGGAGGCAACCCAATTTTATTTTTGTTTCTTGCTTTTTGGTTATGTTTAGTAATAAATAATTCATCTAGCTTCTGTTTAGATGTGGTTTTATTTTTTAAATTAGTGTTTGTGCCAAGTAGAACCTTTGGGAAGACTTGGGTGAAGTCTTTATGATCTTGCTGTAGAAAACAGAAACTTTAGCGCTCACGAGATTAGCTACAATTTTTTACTGGAGAGTGATATTAGGTTCATTCTTTTTTCAGATGATTAATAGATAAATTCCTCCCGTCCACCAATTTATTTCAGAATTTGCGGAGTTAAAGAAGTATACGTTTGATACAGATTACTACAGACTGTTCTGTTTTTGACAGATTCTGTTTTTCGGGTGTTGTTTTCTTATTTTGATGAATCTATGGCTAGTATCGGGGGGTATGAACCATAGAGAAGTTGGAATACAGTAGTTTTAACACCAAAATAAATAAAGAATTATTTTTTTTCTTATACAAGCGGAGCTCATTAGATTTTCTGTTGAGTTTTGTGTTGTGAAGGTTTCAAGTTTTGGGTAAAGATTTGATGGATTATGGAATAAGGAGTGGCAAGAGCCTAAGCTTGGGGATGCCCAAGGCACCCCAAGGTAAAATTCAAGGACAACCAAAAGCCTAAGCTTGGGGATGCCCTGGAAGGCATCCCCTCTTTTGTCTTCGTCTATCGGTAACTTTATTTGAGGCTATATTTTTATTCACCACATGATATGTGTTTTGCTTGGAGCGTCTTGTATGATTTGAGTCTTTGATTTTTAGTTTACCACAATCATCCTTGCTGTACACACCTTTTGGAGAGACACACAAGAATCAGAATGTATTAGAATACTCTATGTGCTTCTCTTATATCTTTTGAGCTAGGTAGTTTTGCTCTAGTGCTTCACTTATATCTTTTAGTGCACGGTGGTGGTTTTATTTTATAGAAATTATTGATCTCTCATGCTTCACTTATATTATTTTGAGAGTCCTTTAGAACAACATGGTAATTTGCTTTGTCTATAAAATTAGTCTTAATATGATAGGCATCCAAGATGGGTATAATAAAAACTTTCATATAGAGTGCATTGAATACTATGAGAAGATTGATACTTGATGATTGTTTTGAGATATGAAGATGGTAATATTAGAGTCATGCTAGTCTCTGTCTGACCCCCGCGTGCGCATATGCTGCTGCGCTGCTGCCGCGCCCGCTCGTCTCTGGCCTCGCTCTGCCTTGCCTCCGGCCGGCGCTTGGCCGCACCCCCGTTGCCGGCTGCGCGTGGCCTCGCCTCTGCTCAAACCGCGCCGCGCCCGCCTGCTGCCCGCCCGCGCTTGCAGCCGCTCCTGCCACTGCAATTCGCTTCTCTGCTGTCGGTGCTACAGTAACTGAATGTTACTGTAGCGCTGGCTAGCTTCTGTTATTTCTACTCTATTAGCCTCTGGATGGCAACAAAACTCTGTCAAACAAAGTCTAACTTAGCTGAAATTAATTTGTTTAGGTAGTACACTCGACAAGCTACAAGTTACCCCATTGGACCAAATTCAAATAAGGCATGGATTAAATCCTGTGAAAATCACAAAATCCTATGTTCGTATATTTTAACAATTTCTGGAATTAACAACAAGTTGCACTTTTCAAGCAAAGTTTTGATTAAGCAAATGAACACTAGCAGTGATGCAATTAATACCATCTTGTAGATCACAGGGAAATGGTCATTATTGATATAAGGTACTAATCCATAGGTTGGGCAGAACCATAGTTATAGCCTTTAGAAATCAGCTAAGTGAACTTTAAAAACTGAACAATTCTCAGACTTAGCCAATTTTCAGGAATTCCAAATAGCTGTTTAAATCTTCGGAAATTCGTAGAAATTCATCCGTAACTCGGATGGAAAAACTTTGTACATGAAAGTTGCTCAGAACGACGAGACGAATCCGGATACGCAGCCCGTTCGTCCGCCACACACCCCTAGCATATCGAACACGCAACTTTCCCCCTCCGGTACATGTGTTCGAAAATGCGAAACACCGGGGATACTTTCCCGGGTGTTTCCCCCCTTCGCCGGTATCACCTCTTACCGCGTTAGGGCACACCTAACACCGCCGTTTGCTTAGTCATGCATCGTTATGCATCTTTTTGCATTGTATTCATTGTTTCTTCCCCCTCTTCTCTCCGGTAGACTACGAGACCGAAGCCGCTGCTGGTGCCCCGGCCGACTATGCTGTTGACGACCCCTCCTTCTTGCCAGAGCAACCAGGCAAGCCCCCCCTGGATCACCAGATATCGCCTATTATTCTCTATACTGCTTGTATTAGAGTAGTGTAGCATGTTACTGCTTTCCGTTGATCCTATCCCGATGCATAGCCTGTCCTTGCTACTACTGTTGTTACCTTTACCTGCAATCCTACATGCTTAGTATAGGATGCTAGTATTCCATCAGTGGCCCTACATTCTTGTCCGTCTGCCATGCTATTCTATCGGGCCATGATCACTCAGGAGGTGACCACGGGAATATACTATATACTTTATACATGATACATGTGGTGACTAAAGTCGGGTCGGCTCGTGGAGCACCTGCGAGTGATTCACGGATTGGGGGCTGAAAGGACCTTTGTCCCGACGGCCCTCTGTGTGGATCTTTGTGGCGGAGCGACATGACAGGTTGAGACTACCTAGGTGAGAGGTGGGCCTGGCCCTGGTCGGCGTCCGCGGTTACTTCAAAATAACATGCTTAACGAGTTCTTGGTATTTGATCTGAGTCTGGCCATTTGGTCTATACGCACTAACCAACTACGTGGGAAAGATATGGGCACCAGACGTCGTGGTATCAGCCGAAGCCTTCGTGACGTCAGCGACTGAGCGGCGCGCGCCAGATTGGACCGCGTAACGTGACTTCCTTTGTAATGGAGGTTGCTAGGTCTGCTTCCGGCCGCCCACGCAACGTGCAGGTGTGCAATGGGCGATGGGCCCAGACCCCTGCGCGCTTAGGATTAGACCGGCGTGCTGACCTCTCTGTTGTGCCTAGGCAGGGCTGCGACGTGTTGATCTTCCGCGGCAGGGCATGACCCAGAAAAGTGTGTCCGGCCAAATGGGATCGAGCGTGTTGGGTTATGTGGTGCACCCCTGCAGGTAAGTTTATCTATTCGAATAGCCGTGTCCCTCGGTAAAAGGACGACCCGGAGTTGTACCTTGACCTTATGACAACTAGAACCGGATACTTAATAAAACACACTCTTCCAAGTGCCAGATATAACTCGGTGATCGCTCTCTAACAGGGCGACGAGGAGGGGATCGCCGGGTAGGTTTATGCTATGCGATGCTACTTGGTGAACTTACCATCTACTCTCTTCTACATGCTGCAAGATGGAGGTGGCCTGAAGCGTAGTCCCCGACAGGATTAGCTATCCCCCTCTTATTCTGGCATTCTGCAGTTCAGTCCACCGATATGGCCCTTTACACATATACCCATGCATATGTAGTGCAGCTCCTTGCTTGCGAGTACTTTGGATGAGTAATCACGGTTGCTTTTCTCCCTTTCCCATCTACTTGGTTGTCGCAACCAGATGCCGGAGCCCAGGAGCTAGAAGCCACCGTCGACGACGACTCCTACTACACCGGAGGTGCCAACTACTATGTTCAGGCCGCTGACGACGACCAGGAGTAGTTTAGGAGGATCCCAGGCAGGAGGCATGCGCCTCTTTCGATCTGTATCCCAGTTTGTGCTAGCCTTCTTAAGGCAAACTTGTTTAACTTATGTCTGTACTCAGATATTGTTGCTTCCGCTGACTCGTCTATGATCGAGCACTTGTATTCGAGCCCTCTGGCTTGTATTATGATGCTTGTATGACTTATTTTATTTTTAGAGTTGTGTTGTGATATCTTCGCGTGAGTCCCTGATCTTCATCGTACACGTTTGCGTGTATGATTAGTGTACGATTGACCCCGGGGGCATCACACAGGCTGGCCATAGGACGTATTTCTTTCACACAGGCAGCAAAGTCCTTTTAATCTAATGAAGTGTCGTCCTCTTTCAAGCTTGGATATCCAGTAGCTCTTGTAACCATGCCTTGGCCCGGCTTAAAGCTGTCATGGCACTGGCTCTTGCAGATGACCGCTTCATCTCGTCCATCCTAGCAGGCAGCACAGAAAGTTTTTTCAAGACATCAATCAAGAGAGTAGGTGCTTGACTAGTCGAAGAAATTGTGGTCAGTGCACGCTGAGGTCCAGTATATAGCTGTTCAACCAGTGTGTAAATAGCCTTGAGCTTCACGAGCATATCTTGGTTAAGATTGCTGCTCCTGGGACCTGAGTAATAGTCATAGATTGGTTAAGAGGCACTTTATACCATCAAGGAAGAGATCCAATTTTGATGTTAGCAAGGCGACTCACCAAAGATAGCAGAAACCATCTGGGATACACGGTGTTTTAAACCAGTGAGTTTAGTGGTCACCTCTTAAGAGCCGCCTCCGCTTTTTCAGCTCGCTGCGTCAAAGAAGTTTTCTCTTCAGCCCAGGCGTTTCTTTCAGCCTCAAAGCTGGTCTTCAGTTTTTCCGTTTCAGCCACGCTAAATTGGAATTTTGAATTAGCTTTCCGGGCCTCAGCCTCTTGATTCTACAGCCGGGTCTTGGCATCAGCTAATTGTGATTGAAGTTCAGCAGTGGCATCTTGTACAAGCATAGAGTTGCAAACACATTCATATCCGGGTTAAAGGAATATAAGTCCCAAGCATTTTGCAAGCAACAACACTTGGCACTTGGGGCCTAATGCCTGCCGGAAATTTTTTCATACATCGGCTCATGTGAATAAGTCCCAAGAACTTTGCAAGCAAGAGTACTTGGCACTTGGGGGCTAATGCATATCGCTGGCATCTCTTTACTGCTTTATGATGACTTGGTTGTGCCGTAAACTATCACATCCGGTTCATGGGGGCTATACAGGTAAGCTCTCTTTTACGAACAATGGTGAACATGACCGGCTCATTCATGCTGATTAAACCGGCCCTTGGGGACTACGGATGCAAGGTTAATTGTTTAAAATCCGGTTCAAATATAAATGTGAAAGCCGGCCTTGGAAGGATTCTACCAAAAGATGCTCATGGTTATTCTAAGTCTACAGCATATTCAATCTTATCATACCCAGTAGACTTGGGGACTGTTAGGATATACATAATTTATTTAAACAGGAATTCATACCTCATATTTTTGATGCATCTGCTTCACCATATCGATTTCAAGATCGCGGCTGGTGTGTACTTGATTGAGGTAGCCAGAGAGTACTTCACTACTGCTCAATTGAGAGTAGTGGGCAACATCGAATCTCACTTTCCGCTTTTCAATGAACTCCTGTTTAGCAGAGTGCTTAGCCAAGACGGTCGGATTTCCCGGTTCTGTAAAGCCAGTGCCAGTGATCATAACATCGTTGGCATGTGCTTCTGATGGTTTAAGTGGGCTTGATGATTCAGTATTCAAAGGATTGAGTTTTGTCTGGTCGTCGGAGCGGTTAGGAATCTCTGGTGGGGTATCATGGGCAGGTTCTTCTGGTTGTTTTTCAGAAGCGTTAGATGCTGGGACTTGCTGCTCCGGTTCGTGGACTTTAGGATCTTCAGCCGGCTTGGTCACCTTTGCCTTCTTACTAAGTTTTGCTTGTGGACTGCATGGGTTATGAGAGGTCAGTACAAGTATAAGAGCATAAGGAGGTAGATAATAATAGAAACTGTTATTACCCAGGAGTAGTCCTGAAAGCCGGCAACTGGATTTGTGATGAGTCGCCGGAGGAAGAGCGAGAAGCCTCCTGGTAGTTTGAATCGGAAGACTTAAGTGACTGGCAAATAAGACCCGCCAGTGGGTAAAAAGAGTTTAAGTTCGGAAGGACCTCGTTTCGGCGTTTCTACGGAACTGGAGTATTCAGTAAGCCGGAGGATAATTCCTCACCTCCGCTATTTCGAGTTTGTCGCCGGTTCTCGTGCTGCTGTTTCTTCAAAAGAAAGTGAGGATCCAAATGAGCTAAGGGGTGTGAAAAGCTTACTTTCTGGGTAACCCGTCGAAATTTCTGTCTTGGGAAAGGCTCTAACTCGGAGGAAATAATCATTACCTCTTCTTCGACCGCTTGGCTGGCCCCCGTGTCATCCTGATGATAATCAGTGTCAATACGATTGTTGAAAAAGGAGCCAAGGGAATCAAGGGCTACCTCCGACTCAGAACTGTCATCTAGTTCAAGCAGTTCAGCAGCAGTTAATTTCTTCTTGTTCTTCTTGGCGGCTTTCTTGACGGCTTTTGTTTTGGCTCTAGCTTTTTTGGCAGCTTCATGGTCATACTCTTTCTTCCAAAACTCGGATTCAGCCTGTGAAAATAGTCAACACTGAGTTAATGGAAGATTTGAATAATAAGGTGAAGTAAGTGATTTGGAGACTCACATATGGTGGCAGGTTAAGTTTGCAGAATGGGTTCAGTCCCACTTTGCTGCAGCTTCCCATGCTCTCGTTCAGAAGGGTTTTTGTCATCTCATTGATTGCATCCTCAGTGAGGCACACAGAGCTGTGGCGCAGCAGATCTTTGGCACCGCCAGTATAATTGCACATTAAGCCGGATCGGCGGCTCAGAGGTACGATTCGCCAAGAAACCTAGCACCGAACCAAATCTATGTCGGTTAATCCGTTTCCGAGTAAGGCCTTCACTTTTGCAACAGTGGGTGCAAGTTTTGCAGGTTCAACAGTAGTGAGCCTGTCGGGGAGATGATGTGTTGGCTCGAGCCGCTCGACACGATAACCTGGAAGCGGATTTTCATCAGTCGGAGAAGTGTCTTTGCAGTAGAACCATGTTTGGTTCCAATCTTTGGGGTGACTCGGCAGGCGAGCATACAGGAAGATCGCATCCCTTCTACGTTGAATTGAGACCCCGCCAAGTTCTAAACTGGGTCCGTTGGTGAACTCGTTTTGCCGGTTTAAATAAAAATATTCTCAGAAGAGTTCAACACTTGGTTCCTCTTGAAGATATACTTCGCAGAAAACTTGAAAATTGCAAATGTTTGACACGGAATTGGGTCCGATGTCTTGAGGATGGAGTTGGAAGAAGTGCAGAACGACTCGGATTTTTTTTGATCCGGGCGGTGAGAAGCCCCGTTCATGTGATCAGTAAAAACGTTGACTTCACCATCCTTTGGATGAGGTTTTTCTTCGCTTGGTTTGGGGGCGCATCAATGCATGACATCTTTTGCTGGTAAATAGCCGATTTTGACAAAGTCTTTCAGCGTGTTCTCAGTGACAATTGAGGGAACCCAATTGCATGAGGTGACTGTCTTCGGCGGCATGGTGAAGGAAGAAGCCTAAATTTTTTTGCCAGTTTAAGTTGATTTAGTAAGCCGGAATTAAAATGATACAGTATACATTCAGAGTGGCGGCTTAAATGGGGCCTAATGATATATGGTTAGTAATAACCGGTGATGTAAGCCGCCATGACCAGATTGGTATCTATCAAGAGTTAAATCTGCTAAGTGTTGAATAAACAGGTTTGACAGACTGGAGGAGGAGATTTCAATCTACCGCCCTGTGGAAAAAGAACATAAATTAAAGCCTAAATATTGCAGCAGTGGAGGAACTAGCGCATTGGCAAGATTTGTGCATCTAAAGGGTAGGTTCAGTGATTAAGGCAAAGGATAGAAACAGGTTCTACATATTCTAAAGGCTAGTTTTGGATCAAAGTAAGGATTAAACAGAAGTGTGATGAAGAATGATGATGAACTCATAAGAACTGAAGAAACCCTAATGGAGATCTATGGTGGAGAAGATAAGGTGCTTACTGGAACCGATGAGCAAGGGAAAGGCGCCACAGTTTTCTCTGGTCCCGTTCAGGTCGATGCAGCGGCCGAGGTCGAGGACGACGATGAGTTTCGCGGCAGCGGTGGTGCTCAGACGTGCAGATGCGTCGCGTAGAGAGGTGGAACACGAGAAGGAAAGAGGGGAAAATGGAAGGAGGGCTACCTGATCCTATTTATAAGGAGAAGGGTAAAAGGTGGGCGCGAAACACGAGGAGGCCAAAGAATGACTATCCAACTAATCGGACGCCTCGATTTTTGGGAGGTTATTAAAATATAAGGATATGTTAAAGATATGCTGGGTATTGTGCGAAATTAATGATAGATGACATCATGGCGGTTTTTCGTAATTCCAGGAGATGACGTCATGGCGGGTTACAATATCTTGTGAGAACAGGTAAAGAAGGATTTTTTCTAAGTGTTGAAGATTGACATGAACAAGTTCAAATCAACATGGGGCCTAATGTTGGGGATATAACTATGACCCGCCCAGGAGGGGCCGGGTTATACCAACGGCGGGTTAATGTCACAAAGCCCATGAGGGAGTCGAAGATGGCGGTTCACGAGGATGACTTATGAAGAGCCCAAGGCCCAAAGGCGGCTTAAGGCCCGTAGGTGTAAACCGCCATACATATCTATGCATGACTTGTATTATAAGCCAAGTGTAATTAGTAATCGGGCCAGACACGTTTATGAGCCGTTCGGGACTCTGTAAGCCGCAGGGCATCGACCTGTGTATATAAAGGGACGACCCGACGGCGGTTTAGGGTAAGAGACAACAAATCGAAAGCTAGGTCAAGCGTATTCACTCCCTAGTAATCGAGACATAAGCAATACCACCTCAAACTGGATTAGGCCTTTACCTTCACCGCAAGGGGCCGAACCAGTATAAACTCCTGTGTCCTTTGTCCCCTTTAACCCCTTTAAGATAACGTAGTGCGATGGCTCCGCGACTAAGTCCTCACACTAGGACATCTGCCGTGACAATCCCACGACAGTAAGCATCAAGAAATGCCTATGAATTATTCACTTGCTATTGAACCATTCGATGTTTGGGGATTTGCTTACATGGGACCTTTTCCTTCCTCTAATGGGTATACACATATTTTGGTTGTTGTTGATTATGTTACTAAATGGGTAGAAGCTATTCCAACCAGTGCTGATCACAACACCTCTATTAAAATGCTTAAGGAAGTTATTTTCCCGAGGTTTGGAGTCCCTAGATATTTAATGACTGATGGTGGTTCACACTTTATTCATGCTGCTTTCTGTAAAATGCTTTCCAATGTATGATGTTAACCATAGAATTGCATCACCTTATAATCCTCGGTCTAGTGGTCAAATTGAATTTAGCAATAGAGAAATGAAATTAATCTTGCAAAAGACTGTCAATAGGTCCCGGAAGAATTGGTCTAAGAAATTAGATGATGCACTTTGGGCTTATAGAACAGCATATAAAAATCCTATGGGTATGTCTCCTTATAAATTGGTTTATGGAAAGGCTGGTCATTTGCCTCTTGAATTAGAACATAAAGCATATTGGGAAATCAAATAACTCAACTACGATTTCAAACTTGCCGGTGAAAAGAGGTTATTTGATATTAGCTCTTTAGATGAATGGAGAACCCAAGCTTATGAAAATGCCAAGTTGTTTAAAGAAAAAGTTAAAAGATGGCATGATAAAAGAATCCAAAAGCGTGAATTTAAAGTCAGAGAATATGTTCTTTTGTACAAGTCTCGTTTCAGATTCTTTGTAGGAAAACTCCTCTCAAAATGGGAAGGACCCTATGTTATCAAGGAGGTTTATCGGTCTGGAGCCATCAAAATTAATAATGCCGAAGGTACTAACCCGAAGGTTGTTAATGGGCAACGAATAAAACATTATGTCTCAAGTACGCCCATTAATGTTGACATTAATATTATCCAAACTTTGACACCGGAAGAACACATAAAACAGTCCTTCCAGAACACTCCAGAATCTTGAAAAGAAGGAGGTGCATGATACGGTAAGTAAACGAACTCCGAAAAAATCTGCAAAAATATTTTTTATCAGTTTTGGAATATTTAGAAAATTAGGAAAATAAGAAACTTCCAGGAAGCATACCCTGGTGGGCACAAGACAGCAGGGCGCGCCTGGCTTGCCAGGCACGCCCAGGTGGGTTGTGCCCACCTCGGGTACCTTCCGGACTCCGTTTTACTTCCGTTTGCTCGTTTCCCAAGATAAAAAATCTTTATATAGCCCCTGAACCTGTTGACCACCGTATCGTGGAGAACTACTTTGTTTTCTTTTCTTGCTATTTTCCTGTTAGATCTGGAAATTTGTCATCCCAAGACTCCAAGGGTGAGAGTTATGCTACTGATTTCATCACAAAACCCAAGTCCTATGGGGATGTGGAGCACTGTGGCTGGACCACGGAGGAAGAGGAAGCCTATTATCCTAGGGATAAGGATAAAACGAGCTCTGATGAGGACGAACCTCCGTTGACTCTGCCAGGGGACATGCATGTGGAATTCAAGAAGTCAAGTCTCCCAAACAAAGCAAAAAGGCCTAAGATCAGTTCATACCGTTCCGCCTTTTGCAGGGAAATAAGCAAGATTTATGCAAAAAGGTACTAGAGCTTGAGCAAGAGGTCGGTGAACTAAAGGAGGAAACTTTCATCCTCAAGCGTAAGCTAAGGAAGAAGGACAAACCCTCTTCTTCATCACCACCACCTTCCTCATCACCAAAATAAAATTGAGTATCGGGTATGGGCACTCCCCTTGGCTTCCGCCAAGCTTGGGGGAGGTGCCCCGGTATCGTATCAGCCCCACTATCTTTTGCCTTTACTTATTTTAGTACGATCCTTTACTTTAGATGAATAAAAGTTTAGTTCGACCCTTTCTTTTCGAGAGTTTTCTTAGTGATCTATCCTTGTAATCGTGTATGAGATATATAATATAGTTTAGTTTGAGTTTTTTCTTTCTTTACTTTCATGTTGCAATAAAAAGAAAGGAAATAAATAAAAAGAAAGGAAAATAAATGAAAAAGATCATATGCTAATCTTATGGTAGGTGATGACACCACACAAGGAAAAGTATAACTAGAAAAATTTATTAGAGATTGATAAGCATAGCATTGGTCAATGATGCAACTCATGAAAGAATTAACAAGGGAAGAGAAGATTCACATATAAATACACTATCCTAGAAATCTTTTGTGATTGTGAGCCCCCATCAAAATATTATACGCCAAAATTGTTGACGTTGGACAAGGAAGACAACCTAATGATTTATGTTTGTTCATATTCACATAGAAGTCATATTGTCATAGATCCTTTAACATGTGGTGCTTGCCCCCTATCTTTGCTAGCCAAAAATTTCGCACTAAGTAGAGACACTACTTGTGCATCCGAAAACCCTTAAACCCAAATCTTATTATCAAGTGTCCACCATACCTACCTAGGGATTGAGCAAGATCCCTCAAGTAAGTTGTCATCGGTGCAATAAGACAATAAAAATTGCTTCTAAAACTGTGAGATCATTTAGTGTAAGGGAAAATTGAGCGTTGTACGAACCTGTGATGGTGAAGAATAAAAGTGACAGACTGCATAATAAAGGTCGCTATCACAAGGGGCAATACCACGTGACTTTCTTTTGCACTAAGGGGTTGAGCATACAAACAAATAAGCGCATGGCAACCTCTGCTTCTCTCTGTGAAGGGCCTATCTTTTACTTTTATGCAAAGAGTCAAAGTTTTCTCTCTATTCCTTTTTATTTTCTCATTTGGCAAGCATCATGTGGTGAGGAAAGATCTAGGCACATATGTCCAGTTGAATGTGGGTAGCATGAGTTATTATTGTTGACATCACCATTGAGGTGGATACTTTGGGAGGCGAAACTTTAAGCCCATATCTTTCTATGTGTCCAGTTGAAATGTTTTGCTCATGTGTATGCGGTGAGTGTTAGCAACCATGGAAGACTATATGATGGTTGAGTATGTGGACTTCCCTAAAGGATCCGATACGTGACCCTTCCTGAAAACATGATGAATTGTACTTGCAAAGTTGACTGAGAACATAGTTTGTTGGTTTCTAATAGAGTTTTTGCTTTGTACTTCAATAGTGTGATGAATTGTCACTTATTCATGAGAAGACTATGAATTCTATGACAAGATTCTTATGTTTAAGTTTGTTGCTGTTATAATAGTGAACATGATACTTCTATATCCGTATTTTGTTTTTATCGACACCTCTCTCTCTAAGCATGTGGACATGTTTTCGCTTTCGGTTTTCGCTTGAGGAAAAGCGAGGTCTAAGCTTGGGGGAGTTGATACGTCCATTTTGCATCATGTTTTCCTACTCTTATTTATGATGTTTTTATGCATAATAATGCTTTTTGGAGTAATGCTAATGCATTTTCTCTCATAATTTGCAAGGTACACACAAAGAGGGAGAATTCTGACAGCTAGAAATTTGGACCTGGAAAAGTTACGTTAGGCTACCTATTCTTCACAACTCCAAACATGCTGAAACTTCACGGAGAATTTTTATGGAATATATGATGAATATTGGAGCAAATAAGTACCAGAGGAGGCCCACCAGGTGGGCAGAACCCACCTGGGCGCACCCAGGAGCCCAGGCGCACCCTCGTGGGTTGTGCTCACCCAGGCCCACCTCCGGTGCCCGTCTTCTGGTATATAGGTTGATGCGTCTCCATCGTATCTATAATTTTTGATTGTTTCATGCGAATATTAGACAATTTTCACATATTTTTGGCAACTTTTTATATGATTTGTTGGACTAACCTATTGATCCGGTGCCTAGTGCCAGTTCCTGTTTTCCGCATGTTTTTTGTATGGCAGAAAATCCATATCAAATGAAGTCCAAATGCAATAAAATTTCACGGAGAATTATTTTGGAATACATGTGATTTTTGGGAGTTGGAATCACCGCAAACTGAGGCCCACACGGCCCACAAGACACCAGGGCATGCCAGAGGCCGCTGGCGCGTGGTGGTGGGTTGTGCCCTCCTCGAACGTTGGTTGGAGCTCTACTTTAGGCGCAAGGAAGCTTATATTCGGAAAAAACCGTGTTAAAATCTCAGCGCAATCGGAGTTACGGATCTCCCGGAATATAAGAAACAGTTTTCGGCTAGATCTGGGGATCGCGAAACACAAGAGAACAGAGAGGGAGATCCAATCTCGGAGGGGCTCCCGGCCCTCCGCCGCCATGGAGACCATGGACCAAAGGGGGAACTCTCCTCCCATCTAGGGGAGGCCAAGGAAGAATAAGAAGGAGGGGGGATCTCTCCCCATCTCTCCCGGTGGCACCGGAGTGCCGCCGGGGCTAGGATCGTGAAGGCGATCTACATCAAGAATCTTGCGACCGTCAACACCAACTCTCTCCCCCTCTATGCAGCGGTGTAACACCCTTTCTCTCTGCTGTAACCTCTACTTAAACATGGTACTCAACTCCATATATTATTTCCCAATGATATTTGGCTATCCTATGATGTTTGAGTAGATCCGTTTTGTCCTATGGGTTAATCGTGATCTTGGTTGGTATGATTGTATATTTTATTTATGGTGCTGTCCTACGGTGCCCTTTGTCTGGCGCAAACGTGAGGGGCTCCCGCTGTAGGGTCTTGCAATACGTTCATAATTTGCTTATGGTGGGTTGCGAGAGTGACAGAAGCTTAAACCCGAGTAGGTGGGTTGTTGCGTATGGGATAAAGAGGACTTGATACTTAATGCTATGGTTGGGTTTCACGACCTTAATGATCTTTAGTAGTTGTGGATGCTTGCTAGAGTTCCAATCATAAAGGGATATGACCCAAGTAGAGAACGTATGTTAGCTCATGCCTCTCCCTCATATAGAATTGCAAGAATGATTACCGGTACTTGTTATCGATCACCTAGGGACAAATGACTTTATTGTTGACAAAAGCTATCCACTTTTATTACCTTGCAATTTATTCTTAGTTTTTTCTTGCAAAGTACACGTAGTTTTATTCTTGCCAAATAGTTTCATACTTGTTTTAGGTAAAGCAAACGTCAAGTGTGCGTAGAGTTGTATCGGTGGTCGATAGATCTAGAGGGAATATTTGTTCTACCTTTAGCTCCTCGTTGGGTTAGACACTCTTATTTATCGAAGAAGGCTACAAACGATCCCCTATAATTGTGGGTTATCAAGACCTTTTTTGGCGCCGTTGCCAGGGAGCAGTAGTGTGGGGTGAATATTCTCGTGTGTGCTTGTTTGCTTTATCACTAAGTAGTTTTTGTTTCCTATTCTAAGTTGTTCTCTATTTTTAGTTATGGATATGGAACACGAAACACCAAAAAAAATAGTGGTACTTGCTACTCATGGAGATGGGGAACCTCCTAAAACCCTCGATGCTCGTTATGTGAAAAATATTATACACTACTTTGATAATCCTGAGAAAACCCCATTCAACATGATAATGGGATTAACGTTGGATCAACGTGAATACTTTAGGGATTATCGGTTGACACAAAAAGGGAAACTTTTATGGGATCAAATTTATATGTTGCATTGGTATGCTCAAGATTTATGCTTGAGATATGATTATACTTGTTGCTCTAGGATGAATGCTCCACAGCTTCCCTTTTCATGCAAATTTAATGATAATGAAACCATGTCTTCTTATGCTAGAGGTATATATGATACTATGATGTGGAAAGAATAGAAGAATTTGTTGCTTTTAAGGGTGCTTATGATATTGAATCTTTGTTTGAAAAGTATGAAGCTTTTGATGATGATGTTTATAGACCTCAAAATTTTGCCATCCTTAAATACTGCTGTGATAATTATAAATATAATTTGGATATTGATGAATTTATTGAGAAAGTCTCCGCTGTCCAAGAAGAGACAAATATTTTGCAGGAGTCTATGGAAGAAGGAATTGACGAAACTGTGAGCTCATTGGATGAAAAAAATGATGAGCAGAGTGAAGAACAAAAGGAGGAAGAGCGGATTAGCTACCTGTGCCCACCTTCTAATGAGAGTAACTCTTCAACTCATACATTATTTAATTTCCCTTCGTTCTTACCGAAGGATGAATGCCATGATAATTGCTATGATCCCGTTGATTCGTTTGAAATATCCCTTTTTGATGATGCTTGTTATGCTTGTGGCCAAGATGCCAATATGAATGATGCTTATGAAGATGAACTTGCTATTGTTCCTTATGTTAAACATGAAATTGTTGCTATTGCACCCACATATGATAGTCCTATTATCTTTTTGAATTCTCCCGACTACACTATATCGGAGAAGTTTGCACTTATTAAGGATTACGTTGATGGATTTCCTTTTATCGTTACACATGATAATTTTGATCAATGTAATATGCATGTGCTTGCTGCTCCTACATGCAATTATTATGAGAGAGGAACTACATCTCCACCTCTCTATGTTTCCAACATGATAAACTTACAAGAAACTGCCTATGCTATGTATTGGCCTTTACTTGATGTGCATGAATTGTTCTTGTATGACATGCCGATGCATAGGGAGAGAGTTAGACTTCGTCACCACTTGATATTTGTTGCTTTGTGATCACTACTAAATGCCAAACCATTGTTAATTAAAATTGGCTTTGATATACATTGGGATCCGGGTGGATCCATTACTTGAGCAATTATGCCTAGCCTAATGGCTTTAAAGAAAGTGCTGCCAGGGAGACAACCCAGAAGTTTTAGAGAGTCATTTATTTCTGTTGATTGCTTTTATAAAGTTCAAAAACAAAAAAACATATAGAGGGGAACTTAAAACTTCACAAAAAGAAAAGTGAAAGTGAGAAGGACGAGCATCGTGGAAGCGGAAGCTAGCCTTGAACTTTGTTCATGCCCTTGGAAACTTTGTGAATAATTATCCCCTTGTACAATTCCATTGTATTATAAAAATAATGTGCCAATGTTTGCCTTTAGGATGATTAAATTGCTTGCTGGTTTCTGCGATGCAAAACAGAAACTTTGGCTGTAGTGCTCGATTTTACATTTTTTACTGGAACGTCACACGGTTCTGAAACTTTTTTTACTGTATTTCTATACAAAATTTTTATTTTATCCTAATTTTCAGAATTTTTAGAGTTATATAAGTATGGTGGATGTTCAAATCTTTACAGACTGTCCTGTTTTCACAGATTGCTGTTATAGCTTCATTATTTGCGTATGTTTGAATTCTTGTTGAAACCTCCTTGACTTGGGGCCATAGAATTGTGAGAGCATACAGTGGGTAATGTTTGTTTATAATTATACAATAATGTTACAGCAGTACATGATGGGATTTCATTGCCATATTCACTAACCCCGCCACTAAAAGTTTGGTTAAGTTTTGTGTGGATGAAGTGTTCGAAGATCGAGGAGGTCTCGATGTGAGGAGAAGGAGGAGAGGCAAGAGCTCAAGCTTGGGGATGCCCAAGGCACCCCAAGTAAATATTCAAGGAGACTCATGTGTCTAAGCTTGGGGATGCCCCGTAAGGCATCCCATCTTTCTTCAACAAGTATCGGTATGTTTTCGGATTCGTTTCGTTCATGTGATATGTGCAAATCTTGGAGCATCTTTTGTGTTTAGTTCTTCACTTTTCTTTTATGCACCATGCTGGTATGACATAGTCCATGGTTTATTTAGAGAATGCTCATTGCACTTCACTTATACCTTTTGAGTATGGCTTTATAGAATGCTTCATGTGCTTCACTTATATCATTTGAAGTTTGGATTGCCTGTTTCTCTTCACATAGAAAACCGCTATTTGTAGAATGCTCTTTTGCTTCACTTATATTTATTAGAGCATGGTGTTTTATAGAAACAATTACTCTCTTGCTTCCGTTATATCTATTTAGAGAGTCAAGGGAATTGGTCATTTGCATGGTTAGTCATGAAATCCTACATAAAACTTATGGATCACTGAATATGATATGTTTGATTCCTTGCAATAGTTTTGCGATATAGAGATGGAATATGTGGGAGGTACTAGTAAATGGTTGTGTTTAGTAAGAATATTTGTGTTAAGGGTTGTGATTCCCGAAGCATGCACGTATAGTCTCTCGTTATGCTATGAAGTTGGAGCATGATTTATTATTGATTGTCTTCCTTATGAGTGGCGGTCGGGGACGAGCGATGGTCTTTTCCTACCAATCTATCCCCCTAGGGGCATGCGTAGTAGTACTTGGCTTCGAGGGCTAATAAACTTTTGCAATAAGTATATGAGTTCTTTATGACTAATGTGAGTCCATGGATTATACACACTCTTACCTTTTCCCAATTTGCTAGCCTCTACGGTACCGTGCATTGCCCTTTGTTACATGGAGACGTGGTGCAAACTTCGCAGGTGCATCCAAACCCCGTGATATGATACGCTCTATCACACATAAGCCTTATTATATCTTCCTCAAAACAACCACCATACCTACCTATTATGGCTTTTCCATGGCCATTCCGAGATATATTGACATGTAACTTCCACCGCTTCCGTTTGATGACTTGAGCATTCATTGTCATATTGCTTTGCATGATCATATAGCTGGCATAGTAGTTGTGGCTCAGCCACCGTCCATCATTTTTCATACATGTTATGCTAGATCATTGCACATCCTGGTACATGCCAGATGCATTCATATAGAGTCATACTTTGTCATAGGTATCGAGTTGTAATTTTTTTTCTTTTAACTTATAAGTAAATAGAAGTGTGATGATCATCATTATTCATTTTTAGAGCAGTGCCCCAGTGAGGAAAGGATGATGGAGACTATGATTCCCCTACAAGTCGGGATGAGACCCCGGACAATGAGAGAAAAAAAGAAGAAAAAAGAAAAAAAGGAAAAATAGAAAAAGAAAGAAAAATAAGGAAAATAAAAATAAACTAAACAAAGAGAGAAGGGGCATTGTTAGTATCCTTTACCACACTTGTGCTTCAAAGTAGAACCATGTTTTTCGTATGGAGAGTCTCCAATGTTGTCACTTTCATATACTAGTGGGAATTTTTCATTATAGAATTAGATGCACACCCACTTAGTTTTCATATTGAGCTTTCATACACATATAGCTCTTAGTGCATTCGTTGCATGGCAATCCCTACTCCTCATGTTGATATCAATTGATGGGCATCTCCATTGCCCGTTGGTTAGCCGCGTCGGTGTGAGACTTTCTACTTTTTTGTCTTCTTTATATTTACCCCTATCATAGTACTATATTCCACCCGTAGTGCTATATCCATGGCTTGCGCTCATGTATTGCGTGAGGGTTGAAAAAGCTGAAGCGCGTTAAAAAGTATGAACCAATAGCCCGGCTTGTCATCGGGGTTGTGCATGATAAATACTTTGTGTTAAGAAGACAGAGCATGACAAGACTATATGATATTGTAGGGATAGCTTTCTTTATCGTTGATATTTTGAAAGACATGATTGTTTTTTGGGATGCATGAGTATTGATGTCTTTATGTCAAATTATAGACTATTGCTTTGAATCACTTATGTCTTAATATTTATGCCATGATTAGATATATGATGAAGTTTATGCTAGGTAGCATTCCACATCAAAAATTATCTTTTTTATCATTTACCTACTCGAGGACGAGCAGGAATTAAGCTTGGGGATGCTGATACGTCTCCGTCGTATCTATATTTTTTTATTGTTTCATGCCAATATTATACAACTTTCACATATTTTTGGAAACTTTTATATGATTTATTGGACTAACCTATTGATCCAGTGCCTAGTGTGAGTTCCTGTTTTTTGCAAGTTTTTTGTATCGCAGAAAATCCATATCAAACGAAGTTCAAATGAAATAAAATTTCACGGAGAATTATTTTGGAATATATGTGATTTTTGGGAGTTGGAATCACGGCAAATGGAGGCCCACACAGCCCACAAGACACGAGGGCGCGCCAGAGGCCCCTGGCGCATGGTGGTGGGTTGTGCCCTCCTCGAATGTCGGTTGGAGCTCTACTTCGGGTGCAACGAAGCTTATATCTGGAAAAAATCGTGTGAAACTCTCAGCGCAATCGGAGTTACGGATCTCCCGGAATATAAGAAACGGTTTTCGGCCAGATCTGGGGAACGCGAAACAGAAGAGAATAGAGAGGGAGATCCAATCTCGGAGGGGCTCCTGCCCCTCCGCCGCCATGGAGACCATGGACCAGAGGGGGAACTCTCCTCCCATCTAGGGGGGAGGCCAATGAAGAAGAAGAAGGAGGGGGCTCTCCCCATCTCTCCCGGTGGCGCTGGAGTGCCGCCGGGGCTAGGATCGTGACGGCGGTCTACATCAACAATCTTTCTACAATCAACACCAACGCTCTCCCCCTCTATGCAGCGGTGTAACACCCCTTCTCTCCGCTGTAATCTCTACTTAAACATGGTTCTCAACTCCATATATTATTTCCCAATGATATATGGCTATCCTATGATGTTTGAGTAGATCCGTTTTGTCCTATGGGTTAATCGTGATCTTGGTTGGTATGATTGTATATTTTATTTATGGTGCTGTCCTACGGTGCCCTCCATCTCGCGCAAACGTGAGGGGCCCCCACTGTAGGGTGTTGCAATACGTTCATGATTTTCTTATTGTGGGTTGCGAGAGTCACAGAAGCTTAAACCCGAGTAGGTGGGTTGTTGTGTATGGGATAAAGAGGACTTGATACTTAATGCTATGGTTGCTAGAGTTCCAATCATAAGTGCATATGATCCAAGTAGAGAAAGTTTGTTAGCTCATGACTCTCCCTCAGATAGAATTGCAGGAATGATTACCGGTACTTGTTATCGATTGCCTAGGGACAAATGACTTTCTTGTTACAAAAGCTATCCACTTTTATTACCTTGGAATTTATTCTTAGTTTTATTCTCGCAAAGTACTCGTAGTTTTATTCTTGCAAATAGTTTCATACTTGTTTTAGGTAAAGCAAACATCAAGTGTGCGTAGAGTTGTATCGGTGGTCGATAGAACTTGAGGGAATATTTGTTCTACCTTTAGCTACTCGTTGGGTTCGACATATTATTTATGGAAGGAGGCTACAAACGATCCCCTATACTTGTGGGTTATCATAGGTCATTTTGACCTAGAAAAAAAATAAGGAGAGGCCTTTCGGGACGGAGCGTCGCCGTCTCGAGGCGGAACTTGGGCAGGAGCACTTTTCCCCTCCGGCGAAGCGATTCCGCCGGGGGAACTTCCCTCCCGGAGGGGGAAATCATCGTCCTCATCATCACCAACAACTCTCCCATCTTGGGGAGGGAAATCTCCATCAACATCTTCAACAGCACCATCTCATCTCAAAGCCTAGTTAATCCCTTGTGTTCAATTTTTTTACCGGAACTAAAGATTGGTGCTTGTGGGTGCCTAGTAGTGTTGATTACATCTTGTAGATTACTATATGGTTTATTTGGTGGAAGATTATATGTTCAGATCCAATATGCTATTTAGTACCCCTCTGATCTTGAGCATGATGATCATTTGTGAGTAGTTACTTTTGTTCTTGAGGTCAGGGGAGAAATCATGTTGCAAGTAATCATGTGAACTTGATATGTGTTCGATATTTTGATAGTATGTATGTTGTGATTCCCTTAGTGGTGTCAAGTGAACATCGACTACATGACACTTCACCATATTTGGGCTTAAGGGAATGCATGGTGGAGTAGAAATTAAATGATGGATTGCGAGAGTGACAGAAACATAAACCCTAGTTTACGCGCTATTTTGTAAGGGACCAATTGGATCCAAATGTTTAATGCTATGGTTAGAATTTATTCTTAATACTTTTCTCGTACTTGCAGATGCTTGCAGGAGGGTTAATCATAAGTAGGAGGTTTGTTCAAGTAATAACAGCACCTAAGCACCGGTCCACCCACATATCAAATTATCAAAGTAGCGAACACGAATCGAACCAACACGGTGAAAGTGACCAGATGGAATTCCCGTCTACCCTCAAGAATGCTTTGCTTATCATAAGAGACCGTTTTGGACTGTCCTTTGCCTCAAAAGGATTGGGCTATATTGCTGCACTTTTGTTACTATTATAGTTACTTGCTCGTTACAAAATATCTTGCTATCAAACTACTCTATTACTTACAGTGTCAGCACTTGCAAACCTTTCCTTGCTGAAAACCACTTGTCATTTCCTTCTGCTCCTCATTGGGTTCGACACTCTTACTTATCGAAAGGAGCTACAATTGATCCCCTATACTTGTGGGTCATCAAGCCTGCGTAGCAGCCTGGAGATGGTTCTCCACTTCTCCTTGAGAAGCACAGCTTCGCCACGCCGGTGTTGATCCTGCGCTACTTCATCGTAGGCAAGCACTCAAGGTGACCCGTAAATGAGTTCCGTGGGGATAACTGCTTCTACCCCATATACTAGGGAGAAGGGAGTCTGGCCGGTAGCTCGATTTGGTGTCGTTTTGAGGGACCAGAGAACTACCGGTAGCTCATCGATCCATCGCCTGCCGCACTTCTGCAATGTATCAAATGTTCTCGTCTTGAGTCCTCGCAACACTTCAGCGTTCTCCCTCTCAGCTTGTCCATTGCTTATGGGACGTGTGATTGCCCACAAGTATAGGGGATCAATTGTAGCTCTTTTCGATAAGTAACATTTTCGAACCCAACGAGGAGCAGAAGGAAATGACAAGTAGTTTTCAGTAAGGTAATGTCTGCAAGTGCTGAAATTCTAAGTAGCAAGTACTTTGATAGCAAGATAATTTGTAACGAGCAAGTAATGATAATAGTAACAAGTGTGCAGCAAGGTAGCCCAATCCTTTTGAGGCAAAGGACAGGCCAAAACGGTCTCTTATAATAAGCAAAGCGTTCTTGAGGGTACACGGGAATTTCATCTAGGCACTTTCATCATGTTGGTTTGATTAGTGTTCCCTACTTTGATAATTTGATATCTGGGTGGACCGGTGCTTAGGTGCTGTTCTTACTTGAACAAACCACCTACTTATGATTAATCCTCCCACAAGCATCCGCAACTATGAGAAAAGTATTAAGAATAAATTCTAACCATAGCATTAAACTTTTGGATCCAATCGGTCCCTTACGGAATAGCGCATAAACTGGGGTTTAAGCTTCTGTCACTCTCGCAACCCATCATCTAATTGCTACTCCACAATGCGTTCCCTTAGGCCCAAATATTGTGAAGTGTCATGTAGTCGACGTTCACATGACACCACTAAGGGAATCACAACATACATACTATCAAAAGATCGAACACATATCAAGTTCACATGATTACTTGCAACATGATTTCTCTCGTGACCTCAAGAACAAAAGTAACTACTCACAAACAACAAACATGCTCATGATCAGAGGGGTATTTATGCATAATGGATCTGAACATATAATCTTCCACCAAATAAACCATATAGTAATCAACTACAAGATGTAATCAACACTACTAGTCACCCCCTAGCACCAATCTATAGTTCCAGTAACAAGATTGAATATGAGAGATGAACTAGGGTTTGAGATGAGATGGTGCTGGTGAAGATGTTGATGGAGATTGCTCTCCCCAAAAAGGTTGAGTTGTTGGTGATGATGTTGACGATGATTTCCCCCTCCGGGAGGGAAGTTCCCCCCGGCAGAATCACTCCGCCGGAGGGCAAAAGTGCTCCTGCCCAAGTTCCGCCTCAAGACGGCGGCGCTCTGTCCCGAAAGAATTATTCTTATTTTTTCTGGGTCAAAACCACTTATATACTAGAAGATGGGCACCGGAGGTGGGCTGAGTGGGCTATAACCCACCAGGTGGCCCCCCCTCTGGTACTTATTGGCTCCAATATCTCTTAAATATTCCATAAAAATCTCCATAAAGTTTTAGCTCATTTGGAGTTGTGCAGAATAGGTGGCCTGACCTAGCTTTTCCAAGTCCAGATTTCCAGCTGCCAGAATTCTCCCTGTTTGTGTGTTCCTTGTAAATTATGAGAGAAAAGGCATTAGAATTACTCCAAAAAGCATTATTATATATGGATAAAAACAATATAAATAACAGCAAGGAAACATGATGCAAAATGGACGTATCAACTCCCCCAAGCTTAGACCTCTCTTGTCCTCAAGCGAAAATCGAAATAAAAAACATGTCCACATGCTTTGAGAGAGAGGTGTCGATAAAAACAAAATACGGACATAGAAGCATCATGTTGATTATTGTAATAGCAACAAAATTCAACATAGGGCTTTTATCATAGAACTTGCATCACATACTTCCTATGAATAAGTAATAGTTCATCACACAATCGAAGTATAAAGCAAAAACTCTATTAGAAACCAACAAACAATGTTCTCAGTCAACTTTGCAACTACAATTCATCATCTTTTTAGGAAGGGTCACGTATCGGAGCTCCTAAGCAAGTCCACATACTCAACCATCATATAGTCTTTTATGATTGCTCACACTCACCTTGTACCCATGAGCAAAACGTTTCAACCGGACACATAGAAAGATAGGGGCTTATAGTTTCACCTCCCAACTTACTCACCTCAAGGGTGATGTCAACAATAATAACTCATACTATCTATATTCAACTGGACATATGTGCCCAGATCTTTCCTCACCACATGATGCTTGCCAAAAGAATAAATAAAAAGGAATAGGAGGAAAACTTTGACTCTTTGCATAAAAGTAAATAAATAAAAGTAAAAGATAGGCCCTTCGCAGAGGGAAGCAGAGGTTGCCATGCGCTTATTTGTTTGCATTCTCAATCCCTTAGTACAAGAGAAAGTCGCGTTGTATTGCCCCTTAAGATGACAACTTTTATTATGCAGTCTGTCGCTTTTATTCTTTGTCATCCAAGTTCGTACAACGCTCAATTTTCTATTACACTAAATGATCATACATATTTAGAAGCAACTTTTATTGCCTTTTTTTGCACCGATGGCAACTTACTTGAGGGATCTTGTTTAATCCCTAGGTAGGTATGGTGGACACTTGAAAGAGATTCGGGTTTAAGGGTTTTTGGATGCACAAGTAGTATCTCTACTTAGTGCGGAATTTTTGGCTAGCAAAGATAGGGCCAAGCATCACATGTTAAAGGATCTATGACAATATGACTTCTATGTGAATATAAACATTCATAAACCATTACGTTGTCTTCCTTGTCCAACGTCAACAATTTTGGCATATAATATTTTGATGAGGGCTCACAATCACAAAAGATTTCTAGGATAGTATATTTATATGTAAATCTTCCCTTCCCTTATTAATTCTTTCATGAGTTGCATCATTGACTAATGCTATGTTTGTCAATCTCTAATAAAATTTTCTTACTTATACTTTTCCTCATGTAGTGCTATCACCTACCATAGGATTAGTATATGATCTTATTGATTTACTTCCTTTCTTTTATTTGCTTCCTTTCTCTTTTTCTTTCTTTCTTATTTCTTTTCTTTATTTGCAACATGAAAATAAAGAAAGTAAAAACTCAAACTAACTATACTATATAACTTTGCATATGATTATAATGATAGATCGCTAAGCAAACTCTCAAAGAAGGAAAGGGTTTAACTAAACTTTATTTCTTCTAGACAAAAGATTGAACTGAGATAAGTAAAAACAAAAGATAGTGGGGTGATACGATACCGGGGCACCTCCCCCAAGCTTGGCGGAAGCCAAGGGGAGTGGCCATACCCGGCACTCAGTTCTCGTTTAGTGGTGAAGAAGATGGTAAATTGCCCTTTGCTTCCTTCAGCTTCGTTTCGATCTTCATCAGCTAAGCATCTTCTTCCATGTGGTTGGAGGAGAAGGAAGACATGATGCTTAGCTTGATAAATCTAACCTGGAAATAGCAAGAAAAGAGAACAAAGTTTTCTCCATGATACGGTGGTCAACAGGTTCAGGAAGTATATATAGAATTTTTATTTTTCAGGACAAGCATATGGAAGAAAAACGGAGTACGGGAGGTGTCCCAGGTGGGCACAACCCACCTGGGCGCGCCGCGCCCAGGCAAGCCTAGCGCGCCCTGGTATCTTGTGCCCTCTAGGGAACGCTTCCTTGTAATTTCTTTATTTCCAAAATTTTAAAATATTCTAAAACTGACAGAATTTTTTTTTGCAGATTTTTCAGAGTTCGTTTACTTACCGTATCACATACCTCTTTATTTTGACGATTCTGGAGTGTTTCGGAAAGACTCTTTTATGTGTTCTTCCAGTGTCAAAGTTTGGATAATATTGCTTTCAACATTAATAGGCATTCCTGGTATATAATGCTTTATTCGTTGCCCGTTGACAACCTTCTGATTAGTGCCTTCAAAATTATTTATTTTGATGGCACCAGACGGGTAAACCTCCTCGATGACATATGGCCCTTCCCATTTCGAGAGGACCTTCCCTGCAAAGAATCTAAAACGAGAGTTGTACAAAATAACATATTCTCCGACCTTAAACTCACGTTTTTGAATTCTTTTGTCATGCCATCTTTTAAATTTTTCTTTGAATAACTTTGCATTTTCATAAGCTTGGGTTCTCCATTCATCTAACGAGCTTACATCAAATAACCTCTTTTCACCGGCAAGTTTGAAGTCATAGTTGAGTTCCTTAACTGCCCAATAAGCTTTATGTTCTAACTCAAGAGGCAAATGACAAGCTTTTCCATAAACCATTTTAAAAAGAGACATACCCATTGGATTTTTATACTGTTCCATAAGCCCAAAGTGCATCATCTAATTTCTTAGACCAATTCTTCCTGGACCTATTAACAGTCTTTTGCAAAATTAATTTTATTTCTCTATTGCTAAGTTCAACTTGACAACTGGACTGAGGATGATAGGGTGATGCAATTCTATGGTTAACATCATACTCAGCAAGCATTCTACGGAAAGCACCATGAATAAAGTGTGAACCACCATCAGTCATTAAATATCTAGGGACTCCAAACCTTGAGAAAATAAATTCCTTAAGCATTATAATAGGGTGCTGTGACCATCACTACTAGTAGGAATAGCTTCTACCCATTTAGTAACATAATCAACAGCGACCAAAATATGTGTATACCCATTAGAGGAAGGAAAAGGTCCCATGTAATCAAATCCCCAAATATCAAATGTTTCAACAGCAAGAGAATAGTTCATAGGCATTTCTTGACGCTTACCGATATTACCTATTCTTTGGCATTCATCACAAGACGAGACATACTTACGAGCATCCTTGAAGAGAGTAGGCCAATAAAATCTAGACTGAAGTACCTTGTGAGCAGTTCTATCTCCAGCATGATGCCCTCCATAAGCTTCGGAATGACATTTCTGTAGGATTTGTCCCTGTTCATGCTCAGGTACACAACGTCTAATAATACCATCTACTCCTTTTTTATAAAGATGTGGGTCATCCCAAAAGTAAGGTTTTAAATCATAGAAGTATTTTTTTTCTTTTGTTGGTATGTAAAGCTAGGTGGTAAATATTTAGCAACAATGTAATTAGCATAGTGAGCATACTAAGGAGTGCTATTTGTTGGGGAACGTAGTAATTTCAAAAAAATTCTTACGCACACGCAAGATCATGGTGATGCATCGCAACGAGAGGGGAGAGAGTTGTCCACGTACCCTCGTAGACCGAAAGCGGAAGCGTTAGCACAATGCGGTTGATGTAGTCGTACGTCTTCACGATCCGACCGATCAAGTACCGAACGCACGGCACCTCCGAGTTCAGCACACGTTCAGCCCGATGACGTCCCTCGAACTCCGATCTAGCCGAGTGTTGAGGGAGATTTTCGTCAGCACGACAGCGTGGTGACGATGATGATGTTCTACCGACGCAGGGCTTCGCCTAAGCACCGCTACAGTATTATCGAGGTGGACTATGGTGGAGGGGGGCACCGCACACGGCTAAAAGATCAAACGATCAATTGTTGTGTCTCTAGGGTTCCCCCTGCCCCCGTATATAAAGGAGCAAGGGGGAGAGGTGCGGCCGGCCAGGAGGGGCGCGCCAGGAGGAGTCCTACTCCCACCGGGAGTAGGGCTCCCTCCCTTTTCCTTGTTGGACTAGGAGTGGAGGGGGAAAGAGGAGGGAGAGAGGAAGGAAAGGGGGGCGCCGCCCCCCTCTCCTTGTCCTATTCGGACTAGGGGGAGGGGCATGCGGCCCTGCCCTGGACGCCTCTCCTCTCTTCCACTAAGGCCCACTATGGCCCATTAAGCCCCCGGGGGGTTCCGGTAACCTCCCGGTACTCCGGTAAAATCCCGATTTCACCCGGAACACTTCCGATATCCAAACACAGGCTTCCAATATATCAATCTTCATATCTCGACCATTTCGAGACTCCTCATCATGTCTGTGATCACATCCGGGACTCCGAACAACCTTCGGTACATCAAAACACATAAACTCATAATATAACTATCATCGAAACTTTAAGCGTGCGGACCCTACGGGTTCGAGAACTATGTAGACATTACTGAGACACGTCTCCGGTCAATAACCAATAGCGGAACCTGGATGCTCATATTGGCTCCCTCATATTCTACGAAGATATTTATCGGTCAGCCCGCATAACAACATACGTTGTTCCCTTTGTCATCGGTATGTTACTTGCCCGAGATTCGATCGTCGGTATCTCAATACCTAGTTCAATCTTGTTACCGGCAAGTCTCTTTACTCGTTCCGTAATACATCATCCCGCAAAAAACTCATTAGTTTCAATGCTTGCAAGGCTTATAGTGATGTGCATTACCGAGTGGGCCCAGAGATACCTCTCCGACAATCGGAGTGACAAATCCTAATCTCGAAATACGCCAACCCAACAAGTACCTTCAGAGACACCTGTAGAGCACCTTTATAGTCACCTAGTTACGTTGTGACGTTTGGTAGCACACAAAGTGTTCCTCCGGTAAACGGGAGTTGCATAATCTCATAGTCATAGGAACATGTATAAGTCATGAAGAAAGCAATAGCAACATACTAAACGATCAAGTGCTAAGCTAACGGAATGGGTCAAGTCAATCACATCATTCTCCTAATGATGTGATCCCGGTAATCAAACGACAACTCATGTCTATGGCTAGGAAACATAACCATCTTCGATCAACGAGCTAGTCAAGTAGAGGCATACTAGTGACACTCTGTTTGTCTATGTATTCACACAAGTATTATGTTTCCGGTTAATACAATTCTAGCATGAATAATAAACATTTATCATGATATAAGGAAATAAATAATAACTTTATTATTGCCTATAGGGCATATTTCCTTCAGTCTCCCACTTGCACTAGAGTCAATAATCTAGATCACATCGCCATGTGATTTAACATCAATAGTTCACATCACCATGTGATTATCACCCATAGTTCACATCGTCATGTGACCAACACCCAAAGGGTTTACTAGAGTCAATAATCTAGTTCACATCGCTATGTGATTAACACCCAAAGAGTACTAAGGTGTGATCATGTTTTGCTTGTGAGAGAAGTTTAGTCAACGGGTCTGCCATATTCAGATCCGTATGTATTTTGCAAATTTCTATGTCTACAATGCTCTGCACGGAGCTACTTTAGCTAATAGCTCCCACTTTCAATATGTATCCAGATTGAGACTTAGAGTCATCTGGATCAGTGTCAAAAACTTGCATCGACGTAACCCTTTACGACGAACATTTTTTCACCTCCATAATCGAGAAACATATCCTTATTCCACTAAGGATATTTTTGACCGCTGTCCAATGATCTACTCCTAGATCACTATTGTACTCCCTTGCCAAACTCAGTGGTAGGGTATACAATAGATCTGGTACACAGCATGGCATACTTTGTAGAACCTATGGCATAGGGAATGACTTTCATTCTCTTTCTATCTTCTGCCGTGGTCGGGCTTTGAGTCTTACTCAATTTCACACCTTGTAACACAGGCAAGAACTCTTTCTTTGACAGTTCCATTTTGAACTACTTCAAAATCTTATTAAGGTATGTACTCATTGAAAAAACTTATCAAGCGTCTTGATCTATCTCTATAGATCATGATGCTCAATATGTAAGCAGCTTCACCGAGGTCTTACTTTGAAAAACTCCTTTCAAACACTCCTTTATGCTTTGCAGAATAATTCGACATTATTTCCGATCAACAATATGTCATTCACATATACTTATCAGAAATGCTGTAGTGCTCCCACTCACTTTCTTGTAAATACAGGCTTCACCGCAAGTCTGTATAAAACTATATCCTTGGATCAACTTATCAAAGCGTATATTCCAACTCTGAGATGCTTGCACCAGTCCATAGATGGATCGCTGGAGCTTGCATATTTTGTTAGCACCTTTAGGATTGACAAAACCTTCTGGTTGCATCATATACAACTCTTCTTTAATAAATCCATTAAGGAATGTAGTTTTGTTTATCCATTTGCAAGATTTCATAAAATGCGGCAATTGCTAACATGATTCGGACAGACTTAAGCATAGATACGAGTGAGAAACTCTGATCGTAGTCAACACCTTGAACTTGTCGAAAACGTTTTTGACAATTCTCGCTTTGTAGATAGTAACACTACTATCAGCGTCCGTCTTCCTCTTGAAGATCCACTTATTTTCTATGGCTTGCCGATCACCGGGCAAGTCAACCAAAGTCCACACTTTGTTCTCATACATGGATCCCATCTCATTTCATGGCCTCAAGCCATTTTGCGGAATCTGGGGTCATCATCGCTTCCTCATAGTTCGTAGGTTCGTCATGGTCAAGTAACATGACCTCCAGAACTGGATTACCGTACCACTCTGGTGCGGATTTCATTCTGGTTGACCTACGAGGTTCGGTAGTAACTTGATCTGAAGTTACATGATCATCATCATTAGCTTCCTCACTAATTGGTGTAGGAGTCACAGGAACAGATTTCTGTGATGAACTACTTTCCAATAAGGGAGCAGGTACAGTTACCTCATCAAGTTCTACTTTCCTCCCACTCACTTCTTTCAAGAGAAACTCCTTCTCTAGAAAGGATCCATTCTCAGCAATGAATATCTTAGCTTCGGATCTGTGATAGAAGGTGTACCCAATTGTCTCCTTTGGGTATCCTATGAAGACACATTTCTCCGATTTGGGTTTGAGCATATCAGGATGAAACTTTTTCTTATAAGCATCGCAACCCCAAACTTTAAGAAAGACAACTTTGGTTTCTTGCCAAACCACAGTTCATACGGTGTCGTCTCAAACAGATTTAGATGGTGCCCTTTTTTTACGTCAATGCAGTTTTCTCTAATGCATAACCCCAAAGCTATCATGGTAAATCGGTAAGAAACATCATAGATTGCACTATATCCAATAAAGTACGGTTATGACGTTCGGACACACCATTATGTTGTGGTGTTCCAGGTGGCACGAATTTGTGAAACTATTCCACATTGTTTTAATTGAAGACCAAACTCGTAACTCAAATATTTGTCTCCGCGATCCGATCGTAGAAACCTTATTTTCTTGTCACGATGATTTTCCACCTCACTCTGAAATTCTTTGAACTTTTCAAATGTTTCAGACTTATGTTTCATCAAGTAGATATACCCATATCTTCTCAAATCATCTGCGAAGGTCAGAAAATAACGATGCCCGACGCGAGCCTCAACACTCATCGGACCGCATACATCTGTATGTATTATTTCCAATAAGTCAGTTGCTCTCCATTGTTCCGGAGAACGGAGTCTTAGTCATCTTGCCCATAAGGCATGGTTCGCAAGCATCACGTGATTCATAATCAAGTGATTCTAAAAGCCCATCAGCATGGAGTTTCTTCATGCGCTTTACACCAATATGACCTAAACGGCAGTGCCACAAATAAGTTGCACTATCATTACTAACTTTGCATCTTTTGGCTTCAATATTATGAATATGTGTATCACTACGATCGAGATCCAATGAACCATTTTTATTGGGTGTGTAACCATATAAGGTTTTATTCATGTAAACAGAACAACAATTATTCTCTAACTTAAATGAATAACCGTATTGCAATAAACATGATCAAATCATATTCATGCTCAACGCAAACACCAAATAACATTTATTTAGGTTCAACACTAATCCCGAAAGTATAGGGAGTGTGCGATGATGATCATATCAATCATGGAACCACTTCCAATACACATCGTCACTTCATCCTTAACTAGTTTATGTTCATTATGCAACTCCCGTTTCGAGTTACTACTCTTTAGCAACTGAATCAGTATCAAATACCGAGGGGTTCCTACGAACACTAGTAAAATACACATCAATAATCTGTATATCAAATGTACCTTTGTTCACTTTGCCATCCTTCTTATCCACCAAATACTTGGGGCAGTTCCGCTTCCAGTGACCAGTCCCTTTGCAGTAGAAGCACTTAGTCTCAGGCTTAGGTCCAGACTTGGGCTTCTTCACTTGAGCAGCAACTTGCTTGTCGTTCTTCTTGAATTTCCCCTTCTATACCTTTGCCCTTTTCTTCAAACTAGTGGTCTTGTTAACCATCAACACTTGATGCTCTTTCTTGATTTCTACCTTCGTCGATTTCAGCATCGTGAAGAGCTCGGGAATTACTTTCGTCATCCCTTGCATACTATAGTTCATCAAGAAGTTCTACTAACTTGGTCATGGTGACTCGAGAATTCTGTCAATCACTATTTTATCTGGAAGATTAACTCCCACTTGATTCAAGCGATTGTAGTACCCAGACAATCTGAGCACATGCTCACTGCCTGAGCTATTCTCCTCCATCTTTTAGCTATAGAACTTGTTGGAGACTTATATCTCTCAACTCGTGTATTTGCTTGAAATATTAACTTCAACTCCTGGAACATCTCATATGGTCCATGACGTTCAAAACGTCTTTGAAGTCCCGATTCCAAGCCGTTCGGCATGGTGCACTAAACTATCAAGTAGTCATCATATTGAGCTAGCCAAACGTTCATAACGTCTGCATCTGCTGCTGCAATAGGTCTGTCACCTAGCGGTGCATCAAGGACATAATTCTTCTGTGCAGTAATGAGGATAATCCTCAGATCACAGATTCAATCCGCATCATTGCTACTAACATCTTTCAACATAATTTTTCTCTAGGAACATATCAAAATAAACATAGGGAAGCAACAACGCGAGCTATTGATCTACAACATAATTTGCAATATACTATCAGGACTAAGTTCATGATAAATTTGAGTTCAATTAATCATATTACTTAAGAACTCCCACTTAGATAGACATCCCTCTAATCCTCTAAGTGATCACGTGATCCATATCAACTAAACCATGTCCGATCATCACGTGAGATGGAGTAGTTTCAACGGTGAACATCACCATGTTGATCATATCTACTATATGATTCACGCTCGACCTTTCGGTCTCCGCGTTCCGAGGCCATATCTGTTATATGCTAGGCTCGTCAAGCTTAACCTGAGTATTCCGCGTGTGCAACTGTTTTGCACCTGTTGTATTTGAACGTAGAGCCTATCACACCCGATCATCACGTGGTGTCTCAGCACGAAGAACTTTCGCAACGGTGCATACTCAGGGAGAACACTTATACTTTGATAATTTAGTGAGGGATCATCTTATAATGCTACCGTCAATCAAAGCAAGATAAGATGCGTAAAAGGTAAACATCACATGCAATCAATATAAGTGATATGATATGGCCATCATCATCTTGTGCTTGTGATCTCCATCTCCGAAGCACCGTCATGATCACCATCGACACCGGCGCGACACCTTGATCTCCATCGTAGTATCGTTATCGTCTCGCCAACCTATTGCTTCTACGACTATCGCTACCGCTTAGTGATAAAGTAAAGCAATTACAGGGCGATTGCATTGCATACAATAAAGCGACAACCATATGGCTCCTGCCAGTTGCCGATAACTCGGTTACAAAACATGATCATCTCAAACAATAAAATTTAGCATCATGTCTTGACCATATCACATCACAACATGCCATGCAAAAACAAGTTAGACGTCCTCTACTTTGTTGTTGCAAGTTTTACGTGGCTGCTACGGGCTTAGCAAGAACCGTTCTGACCTACGCATCAAAACCACAACGATAGTTTGTGAAGTTGGTGCTGTTTTAACCTTCGCAAGGACCGGGCGTAGCCACACTCGGTTCAACTAAAGTTGGAGAAACCGACACCCGCTAGCCACCTCTGTGCAAAGCACGTCGGAAGAACAAGTCTCGCGTAAGCGTACGCGTAATGTCGGTCCGGGCCGCTTCAGCCAACAATACCGCCGAACCAAAGTATGACATGCTAGTAAGAAGTATGACTTATATCGCCCACAACTCACTTGTGTTCTACTCGTGCATATAACATCAACGCATAAAACCAGGCTCGGATGCCACTGTTGGGGAACGTAGTAATTTCAAAAAAATCCCTACGCACACGCAAGATCATGGTGTTTCATAGCAACGAGAGGGGAGAGTGTTGTCCATGTACCCTCGTAGACCGAAAGCGGAAGCATTAGCACAACGCGGTTGATGTAGTCGTACGTCTTCACGATCCGACCGATCAACTACCGAATGCACGGCACCTCCGAGTTCAGCACACGTTCAGCTCGATGACGTCCCTCGAACTCCGATCCAGCCGAGTGTTGAGGGAGATTTTCGTCAGCACGACGGCGTGGTGACGATGATGATGTTCCACCGACGCAGGGCTTCGCCTAAGCTCCGCAACGGTATTATCGAGGTGTAATATGGTGGAGGGGGGCACCTCACACGGCTAAAAGATCAAACGATAAATTGTTGTGTCTCTAGGGTGCCCCCTGCCCCCGTATATAAAGGAGCAAGGGGGAGAGGTGCGGCCGGCCAGGAGGGGCGCGCCAGGAGGATTCCTACTCCCACCGGGGGTAGGACTCCCTCCCTTTTCCTTGTTGGACTAGGAGTGGAGGGGGAAAGAGGAGGGAGAGAGGAAAGAAAGGGGGGCGCCGCCCCCCTCTCCTTGTCCTATTCGGACTAGGGGGGAGGGGCGCGCGGCCCTGCCCTGGCCGCCTCTCCTCTCTTCCACTAAGGCCCACTATGGCCCATTAAGCCCCCGGGGGGTCTGGTAACCTCCCGGTACTCCGGTAAAATCCCGATTTCACCCGGAACACTTCCGATATCCAAACATAGGCTTCCAATATATCAATCTTCATGTCTCGACCATTTCGGGACTCCTCGTCATGTCCGTGATCACATCCGGGACTCCGAACAACCTTCGGTACATCAAAACATATAAACTCATAATATAACTGTCATCGAAACTTTAAGCGTGCGGACCATACGGGTTCGAGAACTATGTAGACATGACCGAGACACGTCTCTGGTCAATAACCAATAGCGGAACCTGGTTGCTCATATTGGCTTCCACATATTCTACGAAGAACTTTATCGGTCAGACCGCATAACAACATACGTTGTTCCCTTTGTCATCGGTATGTTACTTGCCCGGGATTTGATCGTCGGTATCTCAATACCTAGTTCAATCTCGTTACCGGCAAGTCTCTTTACTCGTTCTGTAATACATCATCCCACAACAAACTCATTAGTTGCAATGCTTGCAAGGCTTATAGTGATGTGCATTACCGAGTGGGCCCAGAGATACCTCTCCGACAATTGGAGTGACAAATCCTAATCTCGAAATACGCCAACCCAACAAGTACCTTCGGAGACACCTGTAGAGCACCTTTATAATCACCCAGTTATGTTGTGACGTTTGGTAGCACACAAAGTGTTCCTTCGGTAAACGGGAGTTGCATAATCTCATTGTCATAGGAACATGTATAAGTCATGAAGAAAGCAATAGCAACATACTAAACGATCAAGTGATAAGCTAACGGAATGGGTCAAGTCAATCACATTCCTAATGATGTGATCCCATTAATCAAATGGCAACTCATGTCTATGGCTAGGAAACATAACCATCTTTGATCAACGAGCTAGTCAAGTAGAGGCATAGTAGTGACACTCTGTTTGTCTATGTATTCACACAAGTATTATGTTTCCGGTTAATACAATTCTAGCATGGATAATAAACATTTATCAGGATATAAGGAAATAAATAATAAATTTATTATTGCCTCTAGGGCATATTTCCTTCACTATTACCAACATTTATTGCAGCTAACTGCTCATCAGGAAAACTATCATCAATAGGAAGTGGGTCATCAAACACATTTTCAAGCCTAAACAAGTTATCAGCTACGGGGTTCTCAGCTCCTTTTCTATCAATAATATGCAAATCAAATTCTTCTAACAAGAGAACCCAACGAATAAGTCTAGGTTTAGCATCTTTCTTTTCCATAAGATATTTAATAGCAGCATGGTCTGTGTGAACAGTTACTTTTGAATCAACAATATAAGGTCTAAACTTGTCACAAGCAAACACCACTGCTAAGAATTCTTTTCAGTAGTAGCATAATTTCTTTGAGCACTGCCTAGAGTTTTACTAGCATAATGAATAACTTCAATTTCTTATCAACTCTTTGTCCTAGAATAGCACCAACAGCTTAATCACTAACATCACACATAATTTCAAAAGGCAAATTCCAATCAGGTGGTTGAACTATAGGTGCAGTGATTAAGGCTTTCTTGAGTGTTTCAAAGGCTTCAAGACAATCATCATCAAAAACAAAAGGAATATCCTTTCGCAAAATACTAGTAAGAGTCCTAGAAATTTTAGAAAAGTCTTTGATAAATCTCCTATAGAAACCAGCATGACCTAAGAAGCTATGAATATCTTTGATGTCCTTGGGACATGGCATTTTCTCAATTGCATCAACTTTAGCTTGGTCCACTTCAATACCTTTCTCAGAAATTTTATGTCCCAAGACAATGCCTTCATTAACCATAAAGTGGCATTTCTCCCAATTCAAGACAAGATTTGTTTGTTCACATCTCTGCAAAACTCGATCAAGATTGCTTAAACAATCATCAAAAGACTTCCCATAAACAGAGAAGTCATCCATGAAAACCTCAACAGTATTTTCACAAAAGTTAGAGAATATAGCCATCATGCATCTTTGAAAGGTTGCAGGTGCATTACATAAACAAAAAGGCATACGTCTATAAGCATAGGTTCAAAGGGACAAGTAAAAGTGGTCTTTTCTTGATCAAGTTGAGAAACAGGTATTTGTGAAAAGCCAGAGTATCCATCAAGGAAGCAAAAGTGTGTGTGCTTAGATAATCTTTCAAGCATTTGATCAATAAAAGGAAAAGGGTAATGATCTTTTCTAGTAGCTTTATTTAGTTTTCTGAAATCAATTACCATTATATAGCCTATAAAAATTCTCTATGGAATAAGTTCATTCTTATCATTAGGAACAACAGTAATACCTCCTTTCTTAGGGACACAATGAACATGACTTACCCATCTACTATCAGTATGGGATAGATTAAACCTGCTTCCATAAGTTTTCATATTTCCGTTCTTACAACTTCTTTCATCTTCGGATTTAACCGACGTTGGTGATCAACAACTGGTTTAGCATCAGGTTCCATATTAATTTTATGCTGACATAGAGTGGGACTAATGCCCTTTAAATCATCAAGAGTATATCCAATAGCAGCCCGGTGCTTCCTTAGAACTTTCAATAATCTTTCTTCATGTTCTGAAAGGTTAGCACTAATAATAACAAGATATATCTTCTTTTCATCAAGATAAGCATATTTCAAAGTGTCTGGCAATTGTTTTAATTCAAACACAGGATCACCCTTAGGTGGAGGAGGACCTCCAAGAGTCTCAATAGGCAAATTGTGTTTAAGCTGAGGACGTTGTTCAAAGAAAATATTATCTATTTCATTTCTTTCATGCATATGTAAATCATTTTCATGGTCTAGCAAGTATTGTTCTGAAGGATCAGTAGGTGGCACAACAATAGAAGCAAGACCAATTAATTCATCCTTACTAGGCAATTCTTTTTCATGATGGTTTCTACTAAACTTGGAGAAATTAAACTCATGAGACTCATCACCAAAGCTAACCTCCACAGTTTGTTTCTGACAATCTATCCTAGCATTAACTGTGTTCAAGAAAGGTCTACCAAAAATAATGGGACAGAAGTCATCTTGCGGGGTGCCAAGTACAAGAAAATCTGTAGGATATTTTATCTTCCCACACAAGACTTCAACATCTCTAACAATCCCAACTGGTGATATTGTGTCTCTATTTGCAAGCTTAATAGTAACATCTATGTCTTCTGTTTCAACACGTGCTATCTCTTCCCTAATTTCCTGATATAACTTGTGAGGAATATCACTCACACTAGCACCCATGTCACATAAACCATGATAACATTGATCTCCTATTTTAACTGAAATGACAGGCAAACCAACAACTATTAAATTTTTATTCCTTTTATCAGGTTTAGCAATTCTAGCGGCATCTTCACAGAGGTAAATAACATGCCCATCCACATCTCCTTCTAAGAGATCCTTAACCATAGAAATATTAGGTTCAACTCTAATTTGTTCATCTGGTTTAGGTGTTCTAACAGAGCTTTTGTTAACCACAGTTGAAACCTTAGCATGTTCCTTTATCCTAATAGGAAAAGGGGGTTTCTCAATATAAGCAGCAGGAACAACTAGATCAAAATTATAGAGAATAGTTTCTTCTTTAACTGGTACCGGTTCCTTTATAGGTGGGTGATATTTAAGCCATTCCTCTTTAGGGAGCTCAACATGAGTAGCAAATGATTCACAAAAAGAAGCTACCATCTCAGAGTCAAGTCCATATTTAGTGCTAAACTTTTGAAAAGCATCGGTTTCCATAAAAGATTTAACGCAATCATATTTAAGCATTATACCTGACTCTTTACCTTCAGAGTTGCGTTTAATTCTTTCCAGAAGATCTCACCGGAATTCAATATTTTTCTTCATAAAAGAACCAGCACAAGAAGTATCCAGCATGGTTTGATCATTACGAGAAAGCCGAGCATAAAAGTTCTGAATAATAATTTCTCTTGAGAGCACATGATTGGGGAATGAATATAACTTTGACTTAAGCCTCCCCCAAGCTAGAGCGATACTTTCTACTTCATGAGGCCAAAAATTATATATATAATTCCGATCACGATGAACAAGATGCATAGGATAAATTTTTTGGTGGAACTCCAATTTTAAACGATTCCAATTCCATGATCCAATATCATCACATAGCCTATACCACGCCAATGCTTTTCCCTTCAAAGATAAAGGGAAAACCTTTTTCATAACTTCATCCCTGGGTAAACCTGCAAGCTTACAATCGACAAAATTGTTCTACATGTATCAAGTGCATATCAGGATGTTCCGTTCCATCTCCTGCATAAGGATTAGCTAGCAGTTGTTCTATCATACCGGAAGGAATTTCATATTCAATATTTTCAGTAGGTGCAAAAGGTTGAGGGGCAATTAGTTGTGGTTCCGGACTAGGTGAAGATACCCCGAACAAACCCCTTAAAGGATTGTTTTCCATAGTAACAAGTGACAATAAATTTCAGCACACTATATAAATGTTTCCTTACCGAATTCCACTTACCAAAGGTGCTTCACTCCCCGGCAACGGTGCCAGAAAACAGCCTTGATGACCCACAAGTATAGGGGATCAATTGTAGCTCTTTTCGATAAGTAAGAGTGTTGAACCCAACGAGGAGCAGAAGGAAATGACAAGTAGTTTTCAGTAAGGTAATGTCTGCAAGTTCTGAAATTGTAAGTAGCGAGTAGTTTGATAGAAAGATAATTTGTAACGAGCAAGTAACGATAATAGTAACAAGTATGCAGCAAGGTAGCCCAATCCTTTTGAGGCAAAGGACAGGCTAAAACGGTCTCTTATAATAAGCAAAGCGTTCTTGAGGGTACACGGGAATTTCATCTAGTCACTTTCATCATGTTGGTTTGATTAGTGTTCGCTACTTTGATAATTTGATATGTGGGTGGACTGGTGCTTAGGTGCTGTTCTAAATTGAACAAACGTCCTACTTATGATAACCCTCCCGCAAGCATCCGCAACTACGAGAAAAGTATTAAGAATAAATTCTAACCATAGCATTAAACTTTTGGATCCAATCGGTCCCTTACGGAATAGCGCATAAACTGGGGTTTAAGCTTCTGTCACTCTCGCAACCCATCATCTAATTGCTACTCCACAATGTGTTCCCTTAGGCCCAAATATGGTGAAGTGTCATGTAGTCGACGTTCACATGACACCACTAAGGGACTCACAACATACATACTATCAAAATATCGAACACATATCAAGTTCACATGATTACTTGCAACATGATTTCTCCTGTGACCTCAAGAACAAAAGTAACTACTCACAAACAACAAACATGCTCATGATCAGAGGGGTATTAATATGCATAATGGATATGAACATATAATCTTCCACCAAATAAACCATATAGTAATCAACTACAAGATGTAATCAACACTACTATTCACCCCCTAGCACCAATCTATAGTTCCGGTAACAAGATTGAATACAAGAGATGAACTAGGGTTTGAGATGAGATGGTGCTGGTGAAGATGTTGATGGAGATTGCTCTCCCCAAGATGGGAGAGCTGTTGGTGATGATGATGACGATGATTTCCCCCTCCGGGAGGGAAGTTCCCCCGGCAAAATGGCTCCGCCCGAGGGAAAAAGTGCTCCTGCCCAAGTTCCGCCTCAAGACGGCGGCGCTGTGTCCCGAAAGTATTATTCTTATTTTCTCTAGGTCAAAATCACTTATATACTAGAAGATGGGCACCGGAGGTGGGTTGAGTGGGCTACAACCCACCAGGTGGCCCCCTCTGGTACTTATTGGCTCCAACATTTGTTAAATATTCCATAAAAAATCTCCGTAAAGTTTTAGCTCATTTGGAGTTGTGCGGAATAGGTGGTCTGACGTAGCTTTTCCAGGTCCAGATTTCCAGCTGCCAGAATTCTCCCTCTTGTTGTGTTCCTTGTAAATTATTAGAGAAAATGCATTAGAATTACTCCAAAAAGCATTATTATGGATAAAACAATATAAATAACAGTAGTGAAACATGATGCAAAATGCACGTATCAATGTGCAACAGAGGCAAATGAGAACCTGCTTCCGAGGGCATGAACATAATGCATGAAGGCGCGGCTCGTGAACTGGGTGTCGTTGTCGGTGATGATCCGGGCAGGGACCCCGAAGCGGTACACCAATCCTTTCAAGAACTTGATAGCTGACTGAGCAGTCACCTTTCTCACGGCATCTACTTCCGACCACTTTGTAAACTTGTCGATGGCAATGAACAAGATTTCAAAACCCCTGACAGCTCGGGGGAAAGGGCCGAGGATATCGAGCCCCCAGACCAAAAATGGCCATGACAAAGGGATTGTCTAAAGAGCTTCTGCTGGTAGATGGGTGTTCTTGGAGTGGAACTGGCAGGCTTCACACCTGGTGACTAGCTCGACCGCATCTGGGAGGGCAGTGGGCCAATCGAATCCTTGCCGGAATGCTTTCCCAATTAATGCCCTTGATCCAATGTGGGAGCCGCATATGCCTTTGTGTATTTCCGCCAGTTGTTCCTTTCCTTCTTCCCGGTAGATGCATGATATGTCTCCAATGTATCTATAATTTTTGATTGTTCCATGCTGTATTATTACCAATCTTGGATGTTTTATAGTCATTTTATATCATTTTTTTGTACTAACCTATTGACATAGTGCCAAGTGGCAGTTGCTGTTTTTTCCTTGTTTTTTAGATCATAGGAAATCAATATCAAACGGAGTCGAAATGCCACGAAACTTCACGATTTTTTTGTGGGCTAGAAGGAAGGCAATGGGCCATGTTTGCACCTGGGGGGTGCCCCGACGGGGGCACAACCCACCAGGGCGCGCCAGGAGGCCCAAGCGCGCCCTAGTGGGTTGTGCCCACCTCGGTTGCCCCCCCGGACCGCCTCTTTGCTCTATAAATACCCCAAAAATACCAGAACCCTAGAGGAGTCGACGAAATATTCATCCAGCCGCCGCAGAGTCCAGAACCACCAAATCCAATCAAAACACCATCTCGGATGGGGTTCACCACCTCCATTGGTGCCTCTCCGATGATGCATGAGTAGTTCCTTGTAAACCTTTGGGTCCGTAGTTAGCAGCTAGATGGCCTCCTCTCTCTCGCTGGATTCTCAATACAATGGTCTCTTGGAGATCCATATGATGTAACTCTTTTTGCGGTGTGTTTGTTGGGATCTGATGAACTTCGAGTTTATGATCAGTTATATCTTTTTATATCCATGAAAGTTATTTGAGTTTCTTTGATCTCTTATATGCATGATCTGTTATAGCCTTGTATTTCTTCTCCGATATTAGGGTTTTGTTTGGCCAACTTGATCTATTTATCTTGCAATGGGAAGAGGTGACCGGTAGTGGGTTCGATCTTACGTGCTTGATCCAAATGACAGAAAGGGAACCGACACGTATGTATCGCTGCTACTAAGGATAAAAAGATGAGATCTATATCTACCGCCATATAAATAAACGAATCTTGTCTACATCATGTCATCGTTCTCATTGCATTACTCCATTTTTCCATGAACTTAATACACTAGATGCATGCTGGATAGCGGATGATGTGTGGAGTAATAGTAGTAGATGCAGTCAGGAGTCGGTCTACTAATCTTGGACGTGATGCCTATGTAATGATCATTGCCTGGAGATCGTCATAATTATTTGAAGTTCTATCAATTGCCCAACAGTAGTTTGTTTACCCACCGTTTGCTATTTTTCTCGAGAGAAGCCACAACTGAAACCTATGCCCCCCGGGTCTTCTTTCTCATATATTTGCCTTACGATCTACTTTTCCTTTGCAATTTTATTCAGATCTATTAACCCAAAAAATACAAAAATACCTTGCTGCGTTTTATCTTTATTTATTTTATTTGGTGTTCGATCTATCAATCTACTACAATTTACCTCACGTCTGCTTGCCTATCTTGAGGCGCCGTAACCCGGAAGGGATTGACAACCCCTTTAACACGTCGGGTTGCGAGGTGTTTTTGTTTGTGTGCAGGTGTTATTTACGTTGTGTTGCTTGGTTCTCCTACTGGTTCGATACCTTGGTTTCATAACTGAGGCAAATACCTACCATCGCTGTGCTACATCATCCCTCCCTCTCCAGGGAAATACCGACGTAGTTCCAGTCACCATCAAGGAGAATTTCTGGCACCGTTGCCGGGGAGGATTTTCAACATAACCAGGTTCCTAATCACAAATCTCGTATCCTCGCAATTTACATTATTTGCCATTTGGCTCTCATTTTCCTCTCCCCACTTCACAAAAATGTGCCCTTTTATTCTCCTCTCTTTTCCCTTCACCGTTTTCTTGCCGGATCTGTTTTTGAGTGAAATCTTGTTGTGTGGTCATCATGACTCAAGACAACACCAAGTTATGTGATTTCTCAAATACCAACAACAATGATTTTATTGGCACTCCGCTTGCTCCTCCCGCCACTAGTGCGAAGACTTGTGATATTAATACCGCTTTGCTTAATCTTGTTATGAAAGACCAATTCTCCAGTACTCCTAATGAGGATGTCGCGTCCCATCTTACTACCTTCGTGGAATTATGCGATATGCAAAAGAAAAAAGATGTGGACAATGATGTGGTCAAGATGATATTATTTCTGTTCTCTTTGCGTGATTCTGCAAAATTTGGTTCTCTTATTTGCCTCGTAATAGTATCGATTCTTGGAACAAGTGCAAAGATGCTTTTATCACTAAGTATTTTCCACTCCCAAAAATTATTTCCCTTAGAACCCAGATCATGAATTTCAAGCAACTTGAACATGATCATGTTGCACAATCTTGGGAAAGGATGAAAATGATGCTAAGGAATTGCCCAACTCATGGGTTAAATCTTTGGATGATCATACAATTTTTTTATGCGGGATTGAATTTTGTTTCTCGTAATCTTTTAGATTCCGCCACGGGTGGTACTTTTAAGGAAATTACTTTGGGTGAATCCACCAAATTGCTTGATAATATCGTGGCAAATTATTCACAATGGCATACCGAAAGAGCTCCTACTAGTAACAAGGTTAATTTGGTTGAAGAAATTTCTTCTTTGAGTTATAAAGTTGATGCTCTTATGAAATTGGTTGCTAGTAAAAGTGCTCCTATTCATTTTAATGATATGCATTTGTCTACCTTGATTGAGCAAAATAGTGATGCCATTGATGTGAATTTTATCTCTAGAAATAATTTCAACAACAATGCTTATAGAGGTAATTTTAATCCTAGGCCTTTTCCTAGTAATTCCTCTAACAATTATGGTAATTCCTATGGAAATCAATCTTATAATAATAATAGTAACCCCTCTGATCTTGAGAATATTATGAAAGAATTTATCAACACGCAAAAAGTTTTCAACACTTCGATGGAAGAAAAGTTGAATAAAGTTGATGATTTGTCTAGAAGTGTTGATAGAATTGCTCTTGATGTGGAAAATCTCAAGATGAAAATTTTTGTGCCTAAATTAGATGAATAAATTAAAGCTCTTTATGTTTCTATGGATGAAAGTAAGAAAAGAACTGCTATTCTTAGAGCTAAAAGACAATTTTTAGAGAAAGCTTTTTCTAGTGATTATTCTTGCAAAGATGATGAAGATCTTAAAATGATTGGTGTTTCTTCTATTGATTCCTTGTTTAGTAAAATTAAGAATGATGAAAAAGGGACTGGAGAAAGTCCACTTTAGGTAGAAGGTGTCCCAATATTTCGGAGGGTGAAAATATTGTTGAGAAAATTGATAAAAGTGGGTTTGAAGAGGTCAAAACTTTAGCTAGTGATGTGCCCACTCTTTTGGAATACAAAGACTTCAATTATGATAGTTTCTCTTTGATTGATTGTATTTCTTTGTTGCAATGCATGATAAATTCACCCCATGCTCATGAACAAAATAAAGCTTTTACTAAACATATTGTTGATGCTATGATGAAAGCTCTTGAAGATAAATTGGAATTAGAAGTACCAATTCCTAGAAAATTGCATGATGAGTGGGAACCTACTATCAAAGTCAATATTAAAAATTATGAGTGTTTTGCTTTGTGTGACTTGGTTGCTAGTGTTTCTACAATTCTGAAATTTTTATGTGATGTGCTTAGTCTTACCAATCTTGAAGAATGTTCCTTGAATTTGCACTCGGTGGATTCTACTATTAAAAAGCCTATGGGAAGAATTAATGATGTTCTTATTCTTGCAAATAGGAATTATGTGACCATATATTTTATTGTTCTTGATATTGATTGCAATCCGTCTTGTGCCATTATTCTTGGTAGACCGTTTTTACACACTATGGGTGCCATGATTGATATGAAAGAAGGAAATATTGAGTTCCAATTTCCTTTGAGGAAGGGTATGGAACACTTACCTAGAACTTGAATTAATCCACATTATGAATCAATCATGACGGCATCTTATGGATCTCGAACCAAAGATGACAACATTTAGATCCTTGCTTTATGCCTAGCTAAGGGTGTAAAACTATAACGCTTGTTGGGAGGCAACCCAACGAATAAAATTTATTTTTGATTTCTGTTTTTGTGTGTTAGCACAATTATGCTACTGTTATGATTGTGTTTTTTTTGTTTTAATTAGTGTTTGTGCCAAGTAGAACCGATAGGATCTTCTTGGGTGATAGTTGTTTGATCTTGCTGAAAAAGACAGAAACTTTCCGCTCACGAAATTAATTCTCATTTTTATTCAGAAATAGCTTTTGCCCTGATTCTTTTTGTATAAGATTAATATACAAATTTCTCAGGTCGTCCTATTTTTTCAGAATTGTTGGAGTTCCAGACGTTCTCGTTTAAGTCAGATTGCTACAGACTGTTCTGTTTTAACAGATTCTGTTTTCTTTGTGTTGTGTGCTTATTTTGATGGCTCTATGGTTTTCTTTGATGATTTTTTGCCATAGAAAAGTTGGAATACAGTAGATATAATACAAAAAACGAAATAATAATTGGTTTGATACAGCACTTATAGTAGCGGTTTACTTTCTTACACTAATGGATCTCACGAAGATTCTGTTGGGTTTTGTGTGATTGAAGTTTTCAAGTTTTGGGTTATCTTATGATGGATGAAGGAACGATGTAAGAGCCTAAGCTTGGGGATGCCCCAACATCCCAAGATATTATCCAAAGAATGAGCAACCAACTAAGCTTGGGGATGCCCCCGAGTGGCATCCCCGCTTTCTTCCAACAACTATCGGTATTTTACTCGAGACTATATTTTTATTCGTCACATGATATGTGTTTTGCTTGGAGCGTCTTGAGTGATATGTGTCTTTGCTTGTTTTATTTTGTGTTTTAAGTCATCAATCCTTGCTGGACACACCTATTTGAGAAAGCCAAAATTATGTCATGGCTTGTTAGAATTGCTCTCTATGCTTCACTTCAATTTTTATGAGCAATGGACTTGCTCTAGTGCTTCACTTATATCTTTTTTAGCACATATGCTTTGTTATTTTTGAAGAAATGCTCTCTTACTTCACTTAGATTTATTTGAGAGTTAGTAAAATTTTAAATAAATTCTCTCTTGCTTCACTTAAATTATTTTGAGAGAAAGAAAATTTGTTATGCTCATGATCTTCACTTATATTTGTTTGAGCTTATGAAAAGCAACACATAAAAGTTTGTCCCAAAGTGATAGATATCCAAGAAGGATAAAGTAAAAGAAAAGGTCATGAAGATCATTGGACAAAATAAACTTGATTCTTAGTAATTGTTTTGAGATATGATGATGTGATATGTGAGTTATGTTGGTGAGTAATTGTGCTCTAGTAAGAATATTGGTGTTAAGGTTTGTGATTCCCTATGCATGCACGAAAGTCAATAATCGTGCAATGAAAATTATATCCTACTTGTGGTGCATTATTCGGTGTTAATTATGCTTAATGCTTGCTTATGAGATTATTCGTTTCTTGGTTGGTCGCTTCCCAATCTTTTGCTAGCCTTCATTTTGCACTAAGTATGACCTCTACTTGTGCATCCAAAATCCTTTAAACCAGTTTTGCCACATGAATCCACTATATCTACCTATATGCGGTATTATTGTGCCGTTCCAAGCAAATTTGCATGTGCCATCTCTAATTTTCAAAATAAACGTCTCTTTTGTGTGTTTGTTTCGCTCACGGAACGGTAACGGGTGGCTAATATTTTCCATGCTAGATGTGTTATTCTCAAGATGAGTGTTTATTCACTTGTCATTGCACGAGAGTAAGGCAAAGGTTTTAGGGATGCCCAGTCCCGAAATGCAAAAAAAATACTTTATGTTGTCAAATAATAAATTCCTTGGAAAGTGTCGGTATGGAGGGCACCCGTGGATACGGTTAGCCATGGAAAGTGAAAGTATGGTGGAAAAAGGAATAAACTTTATTTTCTGTTTGGGAACCGCCCATGGCATATCTACCATGCAAAGTGTGCGGAACTCTAAGTCGTTTTCGTTGGTGGGATGGATATACCTCCCAAAATGTTTTATTCTCTAATTTTTCGCTTTGAGCTCTCGCACCTCTACAAATCCCTACTTCCCTCTGCGAAGGGCCTTTCTTTTACTTTATGCAATTTTTATTTTGAAATTTGAGTCTCCATCTTCTCTTATAAAAGGCACCAACTAGGAGGCAATATGATCGTACTTAATTATTGGGTGTAGTTAATATTCGAGTGTGTTTCATGAATGGATCAATGTTTGAGCATGATGGGCTAGGGATAACTCGTTTTAGCATTGATATTTTGAAAGACATGGTTGCTTGTTCATATGCTTGAGTATCTAAATTATTATGTCAAAACTAGACTATTTCTTTGAATCACATAAAAGTCCAAATGTCCATGCTATAAAGAAGAGAATATGATATGAATAGATGAACAGCACTCCACATCAAAAATTCTATTTTTATCACTTACCTACTCGAGGACGAGTAGGAGTTAAGCTTGGGGATGCTTATACGTCTCCAACGTATCTATAATTTTTGATTGTTCCATGCTGTTTTATTATCAATCTTGGATGTTTTATAATCATTTTATAGTCATTTTATATCATTCTTTGGAACTAACCTATTGACATAGTGCCAAGTGCCAGTTGCTGTTTTTTCCATGTTTTTTACATGGCAGGAAATCAATATCAAACGGAGTCCAAATGCCATGAAACTTTATGATGATTTTTTATGGTCCAGAAGGAAGGCAATGGGACCTGGTTGCACCTGGGGGGTGCCCCGAGGGGGGCCACAACCCACCAGGGCGCGCCAGGAGGCCCAGGCGCGCCCTGGTGGGTTGTGCCCACCTCGGGTGCCCGGACCGCCTCTTTGCTCTATAAATACCCCAAAAATACCACAACCCTAGGGGAGTCGACCAAATATTCATCCAGCCACTGCAGAGTCCAGAACTACCAGATCCAATCTAAACACCATCTCGGATGGGGTTCACCACCTCCATTGGTGCCTCTCCGATGATGCGTGAGTAGTTCCTTGTAGACCTTCGGGTCTGTAGTTATTAGCTAGATGGCTTCCTCTCTCTAGCTGGATTCTCAATACAATGGTCTCTTGGAGATCCATATCATGTAACTCTTTTTGCCGTGTGTTTGTTGGGATCTGGTGAACTTCGAGTTTATGATCAGTTATATCTTTTTATATCCATGAAAGTTATTTGAGTTTCTTTGATCTCTTATATGCGTGATCTCTTATAGCCATGTATTTCCTCTCCGATATTAGGTTTTTGTTTGGCCAACTTGATCTATTTATCTTGCAATGGGAAGAGTTTCCCGGTAGTGGGTTCGATCTTACGGTGCTTCATCCCAGTGAGAGGAAGGGAACCGACACGTATGTATCATTGCTACTAAGAATAAAAAGATGAGATCTATATCTACCGCCATATAGATAAACGGATCTTGTCTACATCATGTCATCGTTCTTATTGCATTACTTCATTTTTGCATCAACTTAATACACTAGATGCATGCTGGATAGCGGTCGATGTGTGGAGTAATAGTAGTAGATGCAGTCTGGAGCCGGTCTACTAATCTTGGACGTGATGCCTATGTAATGATCATTGCCTGGATATCATCATAATTATTTGAAGTTTGCCCAACGGTAATTTGTTTACCCACCATTTGCTATTTTTCTCGGGAGAAGCCACTAGTGAAACCTACGGCCCCCGGGTCATCTTTCTCATATATTTGCCTTGCAATCTACTTTTCCTTTGCATATTTATTCAGATCTACTAAACCAAAAAATACAAAAATACCTTGCTGCGTTTTATCTTTATTTATTTATTTGGTGTTCGATTTATCAATCTACTACAATTTACCACACGTCTGCTTGCCTATCTTGAGGCGCCGTACCCCGGAAGGGGTTGACAACCCGTTAAACACGTCGGGTTGCGAGGTGTTGTTGTTTGTGTGCAGGTGCTGTTTACGTTGTGTTGCTTGGTTCTCCTACTGGTTTGATACCTTGGTTTTATAACTGAGGGAAATACCTATCGTCGTTGTGCTACATCATCCCTCCCTCTCCAGGGAAATACCGACGTAGTTCCAGCTACCATCAATGCACATCAATTTCACACCATTAAGCCTCCTTCTGTACAGAGTGTCATCGACAAACTGATACATACTGGCCCTCCGGGCTACTCTTTCAGCTTCTTCCTGCTCGTCGAGAAGTTCTCCAGTTTGGAGGAAATGGACTATGTGCCTTGCCCAAGTTGGAGCCTGAGGCTCGGCAATGAGGATTAGCGGCACCTCCCCATCTGTGGGAGCGCGTTCCTCGACCGCGGGGACCAGTGGCCTTGTAGGAGGGTACTGCCCGGCAAACGATGGGGAGTTCTTTCCGGCAGGGTCCCTACCAGGAGCCCCGGGAGGCTCTACCGGGAGAGGCTTACCGGAGTCCAACTTCCTCCTATTTCTGGCCATTGTTGCTGGGGATACGGAGGGCTGAGTAAGATGGAGAACAAAAGTTCCTGGTTCCAGAGGAAGTTTTTGCGCAGCATACTTTGACAGATGATCAGGTATGCTATTTTCCGCACGGGGTATGTGCTATGTTTGCAATCCGTCAAAGTGCTCCTCCAATCTTCTCACTTCCTCAACGTATGCCTCCATCAATGGACTTTGGTAATCCTTGTTGACTTGTCTCACTACAAGTTGTGAATCTTCTCGAATAATCAGCTTCTTGATTCCCAGTTCTATGGCAATCCTGAGCCCGACATGGAGTCCTTCATATTCTGTTGTATTGTTGGTTGCCTGCTCCCGGGGAAAGTGCATCTGGACGACGTACTTCAAGTGCTCCCCAGTGGGGGCAACGAGAAGCACGCCGACCCTTGCACCTTGTAGGGAGAAGGCACCATCGAAATACATAATCCATTCTTGAGGCGCTTCCTTGCCGGGGATAACTGTGTCCAACACTTCTTCATGAGGGGTTGGCGTCCATTCTGCAATAAACTCTACCAATGCCCTGCTCTGAATTGTTGATGTGCTCTCAAATTTCTGGGCAAAGCTGGATAACTCCAAAGCCCACTCAACTATTATGCCGGTAGCCTCAGGGTTTCGGAGTATCCTTTGCAACGAAAAGCGGGTGACAACCGTAATCTCATGGGCTTGGAAGTAGTAGCAAAGTTTCCTTGAGGCCATGATGAGGCCAAAAATCAACTTTTGCACCCTAGAGTACCTCGATCTAGCCCCCTGTAATAGGGAACTGAAGAAGTACACTGGGCGTTGCACCACTTTTTTCCTTGCCGCGTCCTTGGGGCTGCCCCAGCTGCCGTGCTCCTCTTTGTCCTAATCCTCATCCAGTCCTGCAGGGCTCTGCTCACTCTCTGATTCCTCTACTTCCTGTTGTGCCACTAGGACTGTGCTGACCACTTGATTAGTTGCCGCTAAGTACAGCAGCAACGGCTCTTGTGGTTTAGGGGCAACCAAAGTGGGCACAGAGGGCAAGTAGGCCTTCAACTCTTGTAAAGTTGTATCTGCTTCTGGGGTCCACTTCATGGGCCGTGCCTTCTTCAAATTTTTTAAGAACGGAAGAGCGCGCTCGGCAGACTTGGAGATGAATCTGCTAAGTGCGGCAACGCACCCTGTCAGATGCCTCACATCCTTGACTGTCCTAGGTGCCTGGATCTACTCTATAGCATGGATCTTGTCGGGGTTGGCTTCGATCCCACGATGGGATACAAAGAACCCAAGTAGCTTGCCGGAGGGAACGCCAAACACACACTTCTCCGGATTCAGCTTCAAGTTGATCTTATGTTGATTAGCAAATGTCTCCTCCAAATCCTGGATGAGGGTTGATCTATCCTTGGTCTTGACCATAATATGATCCATATAAGCCTGAATGTTTCTATGCAACTGTGGTTCAAAACCAATCTGCACTGCTCTTGCAAAAGTAGACCCGACACTCTTTAACCCGAAAGGCATGAGCACAAAGCAGTACGTACCACATGGGGTGATGAATGAGGTCTTCTCTTCACCTTCCTTGGACATGAATATCTGATGATACCCAGAGTATGCGTCCAGAAAGGAGAGCAAATCACAACCTGAAGTGGAGTCCACAATCTGGTCGTTGCGCGGCAAGGGAAATGGGTCCTTCGGGCAAGCCTTGTTAAGATCTGTGAAATCTATGCAAAGCCTCCATTTCCTGTTAGCCTTGCGTACGACCACTGGGTTTGCTAACCATGTCGGATGTAGTACTCCTGTGACCAGACTAGCTGCCTCAAGCTTCTTAATCTCTTCTGCAATGAACTGCCGCCTCTCCAAGGCCTGCTTTCGAATCTTCTACTTGACAGGTCAGGCATGTGGGCAGACAACAAGGTGGTGCTTGATTACCTCCCTGGGAACACCAGGGATATCAGATGGTTGCCAGGTAAACACATCGATATTCGCCCACAGGAAGGCAACGAGCGCGCTTTCCTATTTGTCATCAAGGGTGGCGCTGATAGTAAAGGTACCATCAACGCCAGCCAGCCCTGTGAGGACCTTTGTCACATGTGGTGCAGCAACCTTGGATCTCTTGCTGTTGGAACTCTCCGGCAAGTCATCAACAGGCGCAACATACTCCGAAGAGGTACGCTTCCCAGATTCCTTGTTGGTGTCCCTACTATCCTTCTTATTTCCTCTATTCTCATTGGCGGGAACTGCCGCTGCCGTGGCCTCTACGGCGACCGCGTCCCCGTACATCTTATCCACGCAAATGATTGCGTATTTCTCATCTGACGGGATGGAAATGACTCCTACCAGCCCTGGCATCTTCAAAGTCTTGTAGGCATAGTGGGATGCCACCATGAATTTTGCCTAACCTGGGCGTCCAAGGATCCCATTGTATGGCAGGGGGAGGTCGACCACATCAAACACAACCTTCTCAATCCTTTAGTTCAATTCTCCTCCAAATGTCACTAGCACCATGATCTTTCCCTTAGGATGACTCCTGCCGGGAGTGACTCCTTCAAATGTGCCTGTGACCTTTAGCTCTTCCTCTGTTATTTGAAGCTTGCTGATAACCTTTGGGGAAATCAAATTCAACCCAACCCCACCGTCAACCAACATTTTTGTAACCTTGAGGTTGCGAATTGTTGGAGAGACCAACAACGACAAACACCCTACCGCGGTGGTGCGGTCGGGGTGGTCCTCTTCGTCAAAGATGATGGGCATGCGTGACCATTTGAGCGGCTTCCGAGACTCCGCTACCGGCTCCATGGCATTGACCTCACGCGCCCACTGTTTAAGTTGGCGGTTAGAGGAGTGCAAAGATGCACCCCCGTCAATGCACAGGGCGTCAGTGGCCTTCTAGAATTCTTGCTCGCTGGTTTCCTCTTCATCCCCTCCATCACTCTCATTGCTGCAAACTTCCTTCTCTCAGCCCATGGCAGGTTTTCCTTGGTTCCGAAAAGCCTTGTCGGGGGGATTTGCTTCACCGCCTCGCCCTTTCTGCCAGTGTCATTCTGACCTTTTTCCTTATCACGCTTCTCATATTTAGCTCTCTGCGTCTTGACGAGTTGCTCAACCTGATTACACTCTTGGAGATCATGGCCTTTGGTCTGATGAATCTTGCAGTATGGCCCATCGCCTTTCCCAGCCCTCTCGGCAATCGCAGCCTCTCGACAGTCAGTGCACGCGGCAGCTTCCTTGCCGGGGACTTTGGCCTTAGCCTTCTTGTCGGTACTAAGCGTGCCCAATCCTTCGACGGTCATCACTGCCTTATCCTTCACCTCTTATTGAGCTTCTTGTTCTTCTTCTTCTGACTGGTGGAGTCATCATCATCCTCTGAGTCGATGTCGACGCAATCCTCCTCTCCAGGGAGTTTCCTTCCCTCCTCCACCTGAGCGCACTTGTCCACCAAGGTGTAAAGCTCCTTCACAGTCTTGGGAAACTACACGTTCATCTTGGAACTTATCCCGCGGTTGCTCACATTGGACTGGAAGGCAGCTATCACAGCTGTCGGGTGGATAATTGGGATATTTCTGTGGACTCTGCTGAATCTCTGCAGATATTTGCAGAGAGTCTCTCCTTCTTTCTGTTGGAGAAGCTGCAAGTCACTGGGCCGCCCTGGCTCTTGATGGCCGCCGGTGAAGGCGCCAATAAACTCATGGCACAAGTCAGCCCATGACGAAATGCAGTTCTCCGGCAGGTGCATCAGCCAAGACCTCATGTTGGACTTGAGTGCCAAAGGGGAGTAGTTGGCAAACACCATTTCATCTCTTCCTCCGGAAGCTTGAACAGCAATGGTGTAGATGCTCACGAACTCTGCCGGGTTCAGCCTCCCATCATACTTCTCGGGTATCTCTGGCTTAAACGTGCGAGCGGATGGCCAATGGACTTGCCGCAACTCACGAGTAAAGGCAGGGCACCCAACCTCGAAAGGCAGGCACCCGCTGTCCTCGAGCACAGGCTCGTCGACGTCGGGGCCATCGCACCCATTAGTCTGTCGGTGGTCGTCGCGGCGTCGCTCGATGACGACGCACGTGCCTTCCCTCCGCCTGTCCCCTGGGGCTCGCTGTTGGCCTGGACATGCTCGAGGGTCGGAAGAGGCCATCCAGACGTCGTCGGGTTCTTGATTCTGCAACGCCCGTGCTAGTTGCCGTGGTGGGGACTGCACCGTGGGAGTGGCCCCTTTCGTATGGCCAGCAGCGCGAGCTGTTGTCCTCACTTGGGGAGGTCGCGGCGGGCCACCTCGTTGTGCGCCCCCAGCCTCGGCGAAGCCAATCAGACTCTGAATGGTGGCTCTCCATTCATCCATCTGATCGGCCGCCCGCGGGAACCTCAACAGCAGCTGGGCCCGCGCCATGGCCTCCGTAGCAGTGCTTGTCATTGGCGAGGATGACGTATCGTATCATCGCCCGGCGTCTGACAGGGCCGGCGGCAACTGCGGCACGCCCTTGCGGCTGCGAGCCGGCCACTTGGATGGCATGGTGGCGCGGTGAAGCCGCTTGAGGGCCAGTGGCTCCATTGGGCACAGTGGTTGGGTCGACCCGCTCCGAGGGAGGCGGGCGCCCCGCGACCGCACCTGTGGCGGGGGCGGCTGGAGGGTGGCGATTCGCCCCAGACCTGGCGCCAACACTGTGACTGTACCCTTCGGTGAGGGGAAGGGGTACAGACGGAATAACTCCACCGTTCGTACCTTGTGGAGCACGACCACTGGGATGCTGCTGATGCTACTCTCCTCCGGTGCCTCCCGCTCCTGCTTCAGCCGCGGGGGAGGTGGTGACAACGCCGCCTACGCTGACCGCATGCCCTGTGATACGTCTACAACGTATCTATAATTTGTGATTGCTCCATGCTATTATATATTCTGTTTTGGATGTTTAATGGGCTTTATTATACACTTTTATATTATTTTTGGGACTAACCTATTAACCCAAGGCCCAGTGCAAATTGCTGTGTTTTTTTGCCTATTTCAGTGTTTCGTAGAAAAGGAATATCAAACGGAGTCCAAATGGAATGAAACCTTAGGGAGCGTGATTTTTGGAACAAGCGTGATCCAGATGACTTGGAGTGGACATCAAGAAACCAACGAGGAGGCCACGAGGTAGGGAGGCGCGCCTGCCCCCTGGGCACGCCCCCACCCTCGTGGGCCCCTCGTGGCTCCACCGACCTACTTCTTCCTCCTATATATACCTACGTACCCCGAAACCATCAAGGAGCACCACGAAAACCTATTTCCACCGACGCAACCTTCTGTACCCATGAGATCCCATCTTGGGGCCTTTTCCGGTGCTTCGCCGGAGGGGGCATCGATCACGGATGGCTTCTACATCAACACCATTGCCTCTCCGATGATGTGTGAGTAGTTTACCACAGACCTTCGGGTCCATAGTTATTAGCTAGATGGCTTCTTCTCTCTCTTTGTATCTCAATACAAAATTCTCCTCGATCTTCTTGGAGAACAATTTGATGTAACTCTTTTTGAAGTGTGTTTGTCGAGATTCGATAAATTGTGTGTTTATGATCAAGATTATCTATGAACAATATTTGAATCTTCTTTGAATTATTTTATGTATGATTGGTTATCTTTGCAAGTCTCTTCGAATTATCAGTTTGGTTTGGCCTACTTGTCGTGGTTTTGTCACGGCAGATGTCCTAGAGAAAGGACTTAGTCATGGAGCCATCGCTACGGGTTAACTTGAAGGGGTTAAAGCGGACAAGGGATGCAAGAGAGTTTTATACTAGTTCGGCCCCTTCGATGAAGGTAAAAGCCTACGTCTAGTTGTGATAGAATGATGGGGTTTCGATGACCAGGGAGCGAATACGCTTTGCCTGGGTCTCGAGATGTTGTCTGTCGTCCCTGAACCGCGGCCGGGTCGTCCCCTTATATACATGGGTTGACGCCCGTCGGTTTACAGACTCCGAGGCCGGCTCATAATCGTGTCCGGCTCGGTCTCTGCTACGCATATCTTACAACACAAGTTTACATCTCAATGCCGGTTTGTGTCTACATGCCTTAAACCGGCTTTGGGCCCTGGGCCTTCATGAAGCGTCACCGTCTGTCTTCATGGGCTTCAGATACAGATGAACTACTTATGAAGTTAACCCGGCCTCTCCTGGCCGGCTTACGCCCAGTGGTAATATCCCCAACATTAGGCCCCAGATTGATTTGAACTGGTTCATGTCAATCCTCAATACTTGAGAAAATTTCTTCTTGAACATCTTCACACAATCTTGTAAACCGCCATGACATCATCTTCTAGGACCTTGGTAAACCGCCGTGATGTCACCTGTCATTAACGAGCCTCCGACAATCAAGGCGACAGCATTACCTTATATCCAAAAATCCAGCTCCTCGATTTTCGCATCTGTCATTTATCTCCTTATAAATAGGGCCAGGGGGTCTTCCCAGTTTCCCCCTCGTGCCTCTTCGCTTCATCTTCATCCTCGCGACGCCCGAACCTTCAACCTCGGCCGCCGCCGTCAACCTTCGACTGCTGCACCAACCTTGGCCGCTGCATCGACCTGAACGTACCAGAGCTCCTCCACGCGCCGCCGCTGCTCAACATCATCCGTAAGTCTCCCCTTTCTCTTACCATAGATCTGCGCTTAGGGTTTCTGTCGTTCATCGGTGTTCGTCGCCGCCCTTCTTTTCCCTTATTTATATCCGTGGGTTAGTTCCAAAAACCACATAGGTCTCGTGCGGTAGTAGTTTAAACCACATAGATCTCGTGCTTTAGCAGTTTCAGCACATGTTAGATATCCAACTCATCTCATCTTGGTGAACCTTCAGTACACTGGAATTTAGGTCAGAATATATTTTGTTTTTCCTACGCGCGGTAGATCTGAAATTACCATAGCAAGATGTGAAACTTTTTTCTTCCTTCTCTTACCCCCTTTGAATACCAGATTGGCCGGTTTAACCTCACAGATAAAATGATGACCCGGTAGATACCATTTGTCCCCTGTTGAACCGCCAATGCATTACACCGTTCCATTGCCAGACTCCGGTTCACGAATAACCAAATCCGGTTTACCAATATGCTAGTATCCTCATACCGTTGTATAGTTGTCCACTGTAAATCTTAAACCGGTAATACTCATATTTCAGATTTTTCCTTGTCATGGCTAAACAAGTCTATGAGTGCAATTGGGCTCCCTCTCGAGTAACCGAGGAGCAATTAAACAACCTTGTTAAAACGGGCGCTTTAGCCAAGAAAGATTTCATCCACTGGAGGGTCCCTGGCTCGGAGAATCCTCCTACACCCAAGGATCGAGAAGTAGTCGTGTTTGCTGATCATCTCGGACGAGGTTTTAGCCCTCCCGGTTCAAAAAAATTCCGAGATGTGCTAGCCAATTTTCAGCTGCGCCCTCAAGACATCGGTCCCAACTCTGTTACCAATATCTGCCACTTCCAAGTATTCTGCGAAGCTTATCTGCAAGAGGAACCTACAGTCGAACTGTTTAGGGATTTCTTTCATTTAAAACGTCGCACCGAGTTCTCAGATGGACCCAATACGGAACTGGGCGGAATGGCGGTTCAGAAGAGGAAAGAAGTCACCTTCCCCCATCCCAAACTCCACAGTCACCCCAAAGAGTGGAACCAAACTTGGTTTTACTGCATGGATACCTCTCCATCCGATGAAAACCCCCTGCCGGGTTACCGCCCTGAATGCCTGAGCAACACACACCCGTTTCCTTGGAGGCTGACAGCAAGAGAACGGGCCAACTATGCTCCCCAACTATCAAAGCTTAGAGCCTTCATGGCGAACGGTTTGACAGGAGTTGATCTTGCTCGTTGCTGGATAAGCTGGAGCATTCTGCCCTTAGCCGGCGCCCCGGTTTGATGTGTGAGTACACGGGGAGTTTGAAGGATGCTCAGCGGCACATTGACATTCAGCTTATAGATGACGAAGTCACTGAGGCTGTAAGAAAATACTGAACGAACTGGAGGCCGTCTGTGCCCAAACCGGGCTATTCCCTTTCTGCACCTTCAATAAACCACCAGCTGTAAGAATCATATAATCCTTTGTATCTGAATTTGCTTCTGTCCAAATACTCTCTGAAAGTGTGATAATTTTTCTGACAGGGTGATGATCCGTTCTGGACAAGAAACCATCACAAGACAAACCGGCGAAGCCGCAAGACAAACCGGTCAAGCCAGTTCGTCCAAAGACCAAGGTTGTTAAAAAACCTGCCAAAAGAAGGACCACTGCATCCTCCGATCTAACAGTTGATGACAATGTGCGTAATCCGGAAACAGAGGTAGAACTTGACTCCCTTGGTTCATGTTTCGTACATCTCATTGACAATGATTCTTATCAGGACGACGCTGAAGGCAGTCACGCTGAGGACGTAGAGGTAACTATTCTTTCCTCCGATTCAGATCCTCTGCCAACATCAAAAATCCGTCAAGCAAACCGGAAAGTAAAATTTTCTCACCCTCTTGCTTATTTGGACCCAAACTTTCTTTTGAAGACGCAGCAGCACGAAGCTCACCGTACAACCCGGCACAGCGGCCAGGTAGTTACCTCTGCCGGTTTACCGAACAGCCCGGTTCGGAAACGCTGATCAGAGGTCTCTTATCCCATTGATACTTCATGCCCAAAAGAAGGTTGTTTTCGCCAGCCTCTTAACCCGTCTGATTCAAATTATCAGGGTACTTCTCACTCATCCTCTAGCGAGTCCTCGGCCACACAGCTTCCACCCCTCAAAACAGTTCCTGGGTGAGTTATGCACATGTCTTTATCCTTGATGTGTTTTACATACTGTACTGATCCTTATGTCTATCTTTTCACAGTGCCAAGCCAAGACCCAGCAAGAAAGCTCGGCTAAACAAACCGGTTGATGATAATGTAGCTGCTGAACCGGAAACAGCTCCGGAGACGGAAGAAACCGATGTTGATGCCATGCTTCACGATCCGCCGCATCATGACCATGACTTCCAAGCTGAACAAGTGCAAGTTGACAGTACCAGCCATGCAGACTGGCCAACCAGCCCTGTCCGAACAGATGACAAACCGGTCAGTCCAGTTAAGGACACTGATAAACCGCCAACTCCGGGTGAAGGCTGCTGACGAAGAAGATGATGATATTATGATTACTGGCACTGGCCACACCACTCCTGGCAATCCTGTAGCTTTGTCAAAACATACTGCCAAGGATGATCTCTCTGCAATCGGCAAAGGCAAATGGAATGCCAATTTATCAAGCTACGCCCATCTCAGTGCTCAAGACATTCACTCTGGCTTCTTGAACCGTCTGTATACCAGCCGTGATTATGAAGCTAGTTTGGTAAACTTAATGAAGGAGCGATATGAGGTAACTACCATTTTTCTCTTTTGTCCAACTGTAGTTTATCAATTCCTAGTAGCCCCCAAGTGACAGTTTATGATACCGATCTAAACCGGGACTTTTGTCACAACCTATCTTTGCATATTTTGCCTCCAGAGACCGGATTACCTCGTTAAGATGAACCGGTTCCTTAAAATTTGCCATACTGTTCTTTCACCGGTATAGTCCCCAAGGGCCGGTTTAACTTTATAAAGATGAACCGAGACTGTAGAAGAATTCCCATATCAACAGCTTTTTGAGCAAACACACATTAGCCCCCAAGTGCCAAGCTTAATACTTGTATTGTGCTTGGGACTTGTAAAAATTTATGAGTAAAAGCAAATATGCATTAGCCCCCAAGTACTAAGGGCATAACTTGTTATGTGCTTGGTACTTCAAATATGTACTGTCAACTCATTATTTATCTGTCTCTTTACAGACGGGGCTGAGCAAGAAGGAACGCCAAACCGCTGATCTGCAAGAGAACATCAAAACCCAGCAAGCTGAAGCCTCCAAAGCGAAGGAAGAGTTGACCCGTGCTTTAGGCGCTATGGAGAAACTGAAAGAGGGCTTCAACAAAGAGCGGGCGGATTGGGAGACTCAAAAAGACGCTTTGATAAAAAGGGCTGAAAATGGAGAAGCCACTCTTAAACCGGTGGTTGACGAGCTGACTGGTGTAAAGCGGCAAGTGCATGCTATGACCGCCGCTGTGTTTGGTAAGCATCCTTCCTTTATGCTTTCAACATATCCTCTCATGCGTTGCCGGTTTACTCATATTTGTAATGATACAGGAACCCGCATTAGCCATCTGGGCTCTGATGTGCAGAAGAAGTTGAAAGCTGCCTACACGCTGATAGAGCAACTGTATACCGGTGCACAACGGATTATCTGCACCGCTTCACACAATAAGCCACCCCCGACGTTGACCAAGGATACCTTAGACAGGCTATCTATGCTGCCTGCCCGGATAGAAGAACTGAAGAGGTCTGCTGCAAGGGCTGGTGCTCTGACCACGCTAACCCGGGTAAAAGCATGGGTGCCTGATCTTGATCCGACGGACGTGGCTAAAGGCTACCCAAGCTTGAAAGAAGACGGATCAGAATTTTGCACTGAAGATCTCCGCGCCATAAACCGAGAAGTACGTCCACTGGCTTGTCAACTTGCTGAAGAAGCTGATCTTTCACATTATCAGGCGAGTTATGATATCAATAACAAGCGGGTTGCTGCACCAGCTCCTGAAACTCAAAGCCTGATCCCTCCAATCCGTAAGCACACTTATGCCCCTGATATTGAACCGTCCACCCTTATAAGCGACGAAGCTGTGTTCCAAGGTTTAACTGGGATCGACTGGACAACTGTTTACTTCCAGCCGCTGGGTAGGGACGAAGAAGAAGAACCGGTGCAAGATGACCCGCAGCCGTCAGGTGAACCTGCTCAGTGATCATAACCCAGGGGCCGGTTTAATCTTGCATACTGCAATGTCTATTGAGAAAAAATTATTCCTTTGGGTACTGAGACACCTTGTAATAGGCTAGTTAAAACACTTGGTCTGTTATGCCTTCGTGCATATTTATCAGCAACTGATGCGTGTTAATCTGCCATGCTTTGAGATATGATGTTCATAATCCATAGCTATTTATTCCAATTGTTCCTGCAAATAAAAAGCTTAAAGCGCCCTGGCGGTTTACCACCGGGCGGGTCATGATACCCAACTATATACATGACCAAGTTTTATAACCAAGGTTGTAAAAGATAACCAAGTATGGAAATATATGATACCTGCGACCTTTAGGCATAGTGTTGGCTGACCAACCTTGTAATGAAGGTAATAACCTTAATTCGGAGTAAAAGTATCTCCTGTTATATAATGCCGGTTTACAACAAAACCGTTCCAGGTTGTGATAAACACTGGCTTATTCCATACTGGTGACTATGAGTCAAAACCAGACTGGGCTGATAGTCTCCGGATTATAACTTGGTCATGTACTGAAAACTTGTAGTTGACAGCCCAACCGGGTTGATAAAAACTGGTTTGAAAACATCACAAATTTAGCAAAAGAAAAAGAAACTTAGCAAAAAGGCAAATAAAAACGTTGTAGTCGAGGCTTTTCACGGGCTGCCATGCCCCAAATTTGATTAAGAGGTGTTGCTATGGTTCGGGTTCGACCAAGCCCCCAAGTGATGCTGTGGCATTACGCCGATCAAAAGGCATGGCTATGGTTCGGGTTCGACCAAGCCCCCAAGTGATTCTGTGGCTTTACGTCGATCAAGAGGCGTAGCCATGGTTCGGGTTCGACCATGCTCCCAAGTGATGCTGTGGCATTACGCTGATCAAGAGGTGTGGCTATGGTTCGGATACGACCAAGCCCCCACGTGATTCTGTGGCTTTATGCCAATCAAGAGGCGTGGCTATGGTTCGGATACGACCAAGCCCCCAAGTGATTATGTGGCTTTACGCCGATCAAGAGGCGTGGCTATGGTTCGGATACGACCAAGCCCCCAAGTGATTCTGTGGCTTTACGCCGATGAAGAGGCGTAGCCATGGTTCGGGTTCGACCATGCTCCCAATTGATTTGATATCAAGCTTTAAGAAGCTAAATCAAGGGGTAAACCGGACGCCTCTTTGTAAGCTCCATGTAACCACACGTGATGTAAGAAAAAAACAGATACCCCACTTTAGCTGAGGTTCCGGTTTATTATATTGATCATAATATATACAATGTCATAATATGTACATAAGCAGAGCCTGTAGCTCAAGTATAGTAGGGCCGAAGATGAGCAATATTCCATGGCCGGTTGGTCTCCTCCTCCGATTTACGTGAGTCTTTGCGCTCTCGAACATCGATTAGGTAGTACGACCCGTTGTGCAAATCCTTGCTGACCACAAAAGGCCCTTCCGAAGGGGCGGATAGCTTGTGCATATCCGTCTGATCCTGGATGAGTCGAAGCACCAAATCTCCTTCTTGAAAGGTTCTGGTTCTAACCTGGCGGCTATGATAACGACGCAGATCTTGCTGATAAATAGCCGAACGGGCTGCCGCCATGTCACGCTCCTCATCTAACAGGTCAAGAGCTTCCTGCCGTGCCTTCTCGTTATCCGCTTCAACATATGGCGCTACACGAGACGAGTCATGATGGATGTCACTAGGAAGAACCGCTTCCGCTCCATAAACCATGAAGAACGGCGTGTAGCCTGTCGATCTGTTGGGTGTGGTATTGATGCTCCATAACACTGAAGGTAACTCCTCAACCCAACAACCCGGCGTCCGTTGCAAAGGAAACATAAGCCGGGGTTTGATGCCTCTCAAGATCTCTTGATTGGCCCTCTCCGCTTGACCATTGGACTGGGGGTGAGCCACTGGTGACATGTCAAGCCGGATGTGCTCACGTTGACAGAACTCCTTCATGGCACCCTTTGACAGATTGGTACCATTGTCTGTTATAATGTTGTGTGGAAAGCCAAACCGGAAAATCACCTTTTTGATGAATTGAACCGCCGTGGCCGCGTCACACTTACTAACTGGCTCTGCCTCTACCCATTTTGTGAACTTATCAACCGCCACCAAAAGGTGGGTCTTCTTGTCCTTGGACCTCTTGAAAGGCCCAACCATATCCAGCCCCCAAGTTGCAAACGGCCAGGTGATTCGAATCATCCTCAATTCTTGAGCTGGTACATGATCACGTCGTGAGAATTTCTGACAGCCATCACATCTTTTAACCAAGTCCTCGGCATCAGCATGAGCTGTCAACCAATAGAAACCGTGACGAAATGCCTTGGCCACCAAAGATTTTGAACCGGCGTGGTGTCCACAATCTCCTTCGTGGATCTCACGCAAAATTTCACGGCCTTCATCAGGAGATACACAGCGTTGCAACACCACTGTCACACTGCAACGATGCAACTCTCCATTGATAATAATCATGGACTTGGACCACCGGGTTATCTGCCTGGCCAAAGTTTCATCCTCTGGTAACTCGCCCCAGTTCATATACGCCAGATACGGAACCGTCCAATCCGGGATAACATGTAGAGCCGCCACCAACTGAGCCTCTGGATCAGGAACAACCAAATCCTCTTCACCAGGGAGCTTGACGGACGGATTATGCAAAACATCCAGGAACACATTAGGTGGAACCGGTTTACGTTGGGAGCCCAGGCGGCTTAAAGCGTCTGCTGCTTCATTCTTCCGCCGGTCCACATGATCCACCTGATATCCTTTGAAGTGACCTACAACAATATCCACCTCACGACGATACGGTGCCATTAGTGGGTCCTTGGAATCCCAAGTGCCAGACACTTGTTGAGCCACCAGATCCGAGTCACCGAAGCATTTAACTCGACTGAGATTCATCTCCTTAGCCATCCGAAGACCATGGAGTAATGCCTCATATTCAGCTGCATTATTAGTGCAAGGGAACATTAAACGGAGAACATAACAAAACTTATCACCTCGTGGGGAAGTTAACATGACTCCAGCCCCCGAGCCCTCCAATTGCCTGGACCCATCAAAATGAATAGTCCAATAAGTGTGATCCGGCTTCTCTTCTGGCGCTTGTAACTCTGTCCAATCATTGATGAAATCCACAAGTGCCTGAGATTTGATCGCCGTTCGGGGTATGTATTTCAACCCGTGAGGCCCGAGCTCGATAGCCCACTTAGCAATTCGACCGGTTGCCTCCCTATTCTGGATTATATCCCCCAAAGGAGCAGAGCTGACCACCGTGATGGGATGACCTTGGAAATACTGCTTAAGCTTCCAGCTTGCCATGAAAACCCCATACACCAATTTTTGCCAATGTGGGTACCTCTGCTTGGACTCAATAAGTACCTCACTGATATAGTAAACCGGCCGCTGAACCGGATATTCCTTTCCTGCCTCTTTGCGTTCTACCACAATAGCCACACTAACGTTCCGAGCGTTAGCTGCCACATATAGCAACAACGGTTCTTTGTCAACCGGAGCAGCGAGAACCGGCGGATTAGCTAGCTGCCGCTTTAAGTCCTCAAATGCTTCATTAGCGGCGTCACTCCAGACGAAGTTATCCATTTTCTTCAGCATCTGATACAAAGGGATGGCCTTCTCCCCGAGATGACTGACAAAATGGCTCAACGCGGCAATTTGGCCTGCCAGGCGTTGAACATCATTGATACACTTCGGTTTAGCCAAGGAGGTGATGGCTTTGATCTTTTCCGGATTAGCTTCAATGCCCCTGTTAGACACCAAAAAACCCAAGAGCTTGCCTGTAGGTACACCAAAGACGCACTTGGCCGGATTAAGCATCATTTTATAAACCTGCAGGTTATCATAGGTTTCCTTCAAGTCGTCAATCAATGTCTCCTTTTTCCTTGATTTCACCACAATATCATCCACATAGGCGTGAACATTGCGGCCGATCTGTTTATGAAGACAATTCTGTACACACCGTTGATAAGTTGCCTGTGCACTCTTAAGCCCAAAGGGCATGGACACATAGCAGAAGGCTCCAAAGGGAGTTATGAAGGTTGTCTTCTCCTCGTCCTTAACTTCCATTTTGATCTGAGGATAACCAGAATATGCATCCAAAAAACTTAAACGCTCACAGCCCGCCGTAGCATCAATAATTTGATCAATACGGGGGAGGGCAAAAGGATCTGCTAGACAAGCTTTGTTGAGATCTGTGTAGTCCACACACATACGCCAAGTGCCATTCTTCTTGAGGACCAGCACCGGATTAGCCAACCACTAAGGATGGAATACTTCAACGATAAATCCAGCCGCCAAGAGCCTGGCTACTTCTTCCAAAATAGCTTTGCGTCTTTATTCATTGAACCGGCGGAGAAACTGCTTGACCGGTTTATACTTAGGATCAACATTGAGAGTGTGCTCAGCGAGTTCTCTCGGTACACCAGGCATGTTAGAAGGCTTCCATGCAAAGATGTCCCGATTCTCACGGATGAACTCGATGAGCGCGCTTTCCTATTTTGGATCCACGTTAGCGCTGACGCTAAACTGCTTGGACGAATCACCAGGTACGAAGTCAACAAGTTTAGTCTCATCAGCCGATTTCAACTTCAGGGCCGGATCATGCTCCGTAGTTGGTTTCTTCAACGAAGTCATATCTGCTGGATCAACATTGTCCTTGTAAAACTTCAACTCTTCTGTTGCACAAACCGACTCAGCATAAGCCGCATCACCTTCTTCACACTCCAGAGCAATCTTGCAGCTTCCATGCATGGTTATAGTTCCCTTGTGACCCAGCATCTTGAGCTGTAGATAGACATAGCGTGCCATAAACTTAGCATAAGCTGGCCGTCCAAATAGGGCATGATATGGGCTTCTGATTTTCACCACTTCAAAGGTCAAGGTTTCTGATCTCGAGTCATGCTCATCTCCAAAGGCCACCTCCAGAGCTATCTTACCAACAGGATATGCCGACTTACCAGGCACCACACCATGGAACACCGTATTGGACGGTTTAAGAGTTTTATCTGTTAGCCCCATGCGACGGAAAGTTTCATAATAAAGGATATTGATACTACTCCCTCCATCCATGAGTACCTTAGTGAGCTTATAACCTCCCACCTGAGGTGCCACCACCAGAGCCAGATGACCCGGATTGTCTACCCGGGGTGGATGATCGTCTCTACTCCACACAATGGGCTGCTCGGACCAGCGCAAATAACGGGGCACCGCCGGTTCAACGGCATTCACCATCCTTTTATGAAGCTTCTGATCACGCTTGTCCAAGCTAGTGGTGAAGACATGATACTGTCTGCTATTCAACTGCTTCGAGTTGCTCTAGTTACCCGACTGCTGCTGTTGCTGCTGATTGCCCTGATGATTATAGCCACCTTGGTTACCTTGATTACTTTGATTGTTATGTCCACCCTGATTGCCATGGAATCCCGAACCGGAATTTCCTCCGCCATAACCCGGCCCATGAGAGCCAGAGCCCGAACCGCCTCCTGATCCATGATCATACCGGAAAGAATCAGAATTTTTGAACTCTTGCATGATATAACAATCTTTCTAGAGGTGTGTAGATGGTTCCTCCTTCGTCCCATGCTTTGGACAGGGCTTGTTCAACAGATACGACAAACGGTCCGGATTAGGATTCGGCATTCCATTCCGCAGGGGCGGTTTACCCTTACGCCGCTGGCCCTTGTCGTGCGTATTAGTGTTAGCCACAAAGTCTAAACCGTGGTCCGCTTTACGCTTGCCGCCGTTTCCATGACCCGCCGGGTTGTGGTGCTGCCCCTTGGCGTTGCCGCTCTTCTTTCCCTTCCCTGTCTTATCATCGTAAGACTCGGGATCCTTGGTACTATCAGAGTCGACATACTTCACCAGCGTAGCCATGAGGGTTCCCATGTCATTACAATGACGTTTGAGCCGTCCCAACTTCAACTTCAAGGGTTGAAACCGGCAATTGCCTTCCAATGTTAAAACTGCAGTGTCAGCGTTGATGCGGTCTGATGAATGCAAAATCTCCAAAACCCGGCGTACCCAATGGGTTGTTGACTCTCCTTCCTCCTGGACACAGGCAGCTAAGTCCACAATTGACATGGGCTGCTTGCATGTATCCTTGAAATTCTGAATAAACCGGGCTCTCAACTCAGCCCATGACCTGATAGAATTAGCCGGTAAACTCTTTAGCCAAGTGCGGGCCGTTCCTTCTAGCATCATGGTGAAGTACTTTGCACATGCCGCATCATCCACGTCCAGCATCTCCATGGCGATCTCGTAGCTTTCAACCCATGTTTCAGGGGACAAATCGGCGGTGTAATTCGGCACCTTGCGCGGGCCCTTGAAATCCTTGGGCAGGCGCACATTGGGCAATGCTGGGCCAAGACATGGCACTCCCAAGGAACTAGAGGTAACTCCTGGTTCCACCGATGTGGTTGGACGAACCGGAGTAAGCTGACGGGCCTCATGCTGTGCCGCGAACTTGGCCTCTCTGCATGCCCGAGCCCGGTCCACCACATCCTGAGCATCACCGGCACCACCCGCCGGGTTATGGCCACGGGGCGGATCACGGTTCCGCACATTGCTTGACACTATCGGTTCATCCATACGCCTGCTGTAACTCCGGCTTGGACGGGGAGTAGAATGAACCCGATCACGACTATATGAATAAGCCTCCTGTTGAATCAAGGCTGTCTGAAGAAGCTCCTTAACCCGACGCGTCTCAACCGCTGCTGGAGAATCGCCTTCGATCGGGATGGCCGCCAGCCGTGAAGCGGCAGTGACAATGTTGTCCATTGGGTTAGAGTAATGACCCGGTGGTGTGGGGACATGAGGTACCACAACGTTGTTCTGACGAGGTGGATCCACCAAACGTGGCTAAACCGGCGCCCCTGCTCTGGGTGCCTCTACCCGGTTTACCACCGGCGGATTGCTGGTTCCTGCTCCTGGGGTGTTAAAGAGATTTCTAGCTTTATAACCAGGCGGCAGGCGAGATCGGTGCCTCCTCTTCAGCACTTCGTTCGACGCACTCTGATCCAGCATAATCCGGTAAGCTAGTGCATCCAAAGCGGCACGCTCCGCAGCTATCCTGGTATCCTCAGCTGCTAAGTCGGCTTTTGCCTGGGTGATCTGATCTTTCACTTTCGCGACTTCCGCATTGTGTGCATCCTGATCCGCTGGGTTAACCTCCACCATCAGCGTTGCCAACACATCAAACAAATCAAATAGAACCTGAGCTGGCGGTCGCACTGGGCCTCTTGCCCCAGCCGCTGCCGCCGCTGCTGATCCGGAAATCATCGCCGCTGCGGTCGAAGAGTGGAGCGCCGGTTGCGTGCCGGCCATGAAGATCGCCACCCGGTTTGGCAGATCAAAGGGGTCCAGAATACTGTCGCCATCGGAACAGCCCCCAATCCGGCCATCTTGTAACTGATATAACGACTCGGTCTCTCCAGTCGATGACTTGTCGCCGGAATAAACGATGGTCTCACCACCAGATTTCGATCTATCCTCAGATTCACCTCCATGGATAACTCCCACGAAGCCACGCTTCATGACAGGCTTGACCCGGGCAGATCTCGCACGCTGAGCCGTTTCGACGAGGTCGGCGCAGATGTCCGGCTCAGGGCCCGGTTCACCGATCTTGCCAATGAAAACGTCTATGCCACCAAAGGGGACCCAGTACCCGTACTCGATTGAGCCGGCCTCGTGGCCCCAGCCTGCATCGTCGATGTAGAGCTTGCCGCGACGACTCTTGGTCATCCGGCCCACAACATAACCCTTGAGTCCTTCGAAGCTGCCCTCCAAGAACTTGAAACCATCGTGCGATAGCCCCACGGTGGGCACCAACTGTCGTGGTTTTGTCACGGCAGATGTCCTAGAGAAAGGACATAGTCGTGGAGCCATCGCTACGGGTTAACATGAAGGGGTTAAAGCGGACAAGGGACGCAAGAGAGTTTTATACTAGTTCAGCCCCTTCGATGAAGGTAAAAGCCTACGTCTAGTTGTGATGGAATTGATGGGGTTTCGATGACCAGGGAGCGAATACGCTTTGCCTGGGTCTCGAGTTGTTGTCTGTTGTCCCTGAACCGCCGCCGGGTTGTCCCCTTATATACATGGGTTGACGCCCGTCGGTTTACAGACTCTGAGGCCGGCTCATAATCGTGTCCGGCTCGGTCTCTGCTACGCATATCTTACAACACAAGTTTACATCTCAATGCCGGTTTGTGTCTACATGCCTTAAACCGGCTTTGGGCCCTGGGCCTTCATGAAGCGTCACCGTCTGTCTTCATGGGCTTCAGATACAGATGAACTACTTATGAAGTTAACCCGGCCTCTCCTGGCCAGTTTACGCCCAGTGGTAATATCCCCAACACTACTAGATTGATCTTTCTTGCAATGGGAGAAGTGCTTAGCTTTGGGTTCAATCTTGCGTTGCTCGATCCCAGTGACAGTAGGGGAAACGACACGTATTGTATTGTTGCCATCGAGGATAAAAAGATGGGGTTTATATCATATTGCTTGAGTTTATCCCTCTACATCATGTCATCTTGCCTAATGCGTTACTCTGTTCTTATTAACTTAATACTCTAGATGCATGCTGTATAGCGATCGATGTGTGGAGTAATAGTAGTAGATGCAGGTTGGAGTCGATCTACTTGTTGCAGACGTGATGCCTATATACATGATCATGCCTAGATATTCTCATAATTATGCACTTTTGTATCAATTGCTCGACAGTAATTTGTTCACCCACCGTAATACTTATGCTATCTTGAGAGAAGCCACTAGTGAAACCTATGGCCCCCGGGTCTATTTTCCATCATATTAATCTCCCTTCAACAAGCCATTTATGTCGCCGTTTATTTAGCAATCTTTACTTTTAATCTTTATCATAAAAATACCTAAAATATTATCTTATCATCTCTATCAGATCTCCCTTTTGCAAGTGGCCGTGAAGGGATTGACAACCCCTTTATCGCGTTGGTTGCAAGGTTCTTATTTGTTTGTGTAGGTACAAGGGACTTGCGTGTGGCCTCCTACTGGATTGATACCTTGGTTCTCAAAAACTGAGGGAAATACTTACGCTACTTTGCTGCATCACCCTTTCCTCTTCAAGGGAAAAACCAACGCATGCTCACGAGGTAGCAAGAAGGATTTCTGGCGCCGTTGCCGGGGAGGTGTGCACCAAGTCAAGTCAAGATTTGATCTCCCGACAATGAGCCATTTCTGGTGCCGTTGTCGGGGAGTCTACGCACAAGTCAAGACATACCAAGTACCCATCACAAACTATTATCCCTCGCATTCATTAGTTGCCATTTGCCTCTCGTTTTCCTCTCCCCCACTTCACCCTTGCCGTTTTATTCGCCCTCTCTTCTGTTTGTCCTTTTGTTTGCTCGTGTTGCCATGTGCCTTCTATATGCTTCCATCTTTGCTTGCTGAAAATCTATTGATATGGATCCACTTAAAGTGTTCTACTTGGATCATCTTCGATCCTTATGAGCTCGTGCTGAAACCCCAACTAGCCTAGTTGATTGGAAATCTTTAGATGAGCATGCTCATTTTGTGCGTCACCGTTTGTCTGAAAAAGGGAGACTCTTATGGGATCAAATAAACAGATTGATGTGTTATGCTTGGAATATTTGTGAAATTTATGATTTTACTTGTTGCTCTAAGAACCCTAAAAAACACCTCCCCTACCTATCTGAGTTTAATGAAAATGAAATCTTCTCTTCTTATGCAAAGGGTGTTTATAGTTACTATGATATCGAACAAATTGAAGAATTTGTTGCTTTTAAGGGTGCTTATGAAATTGATTCTTTGATTGAAAAGTATGATGCTACTCTCTACGAATCTGAAAATTTTGACATACTGAAATATTGCTATGAAAACTATGCTCATAATGTCTATGCCAAAGAATTTATTGAAAGAATGACCGCTTTGGAAGAAAATAATGATATGCATGAGTCTATAGATAATTATGATTTTGATGATTTGATTGAAATATCCCTTGATGAACATGATGCTTGCTATTCTTGTGGCCATGATGCCAATATTTATGAAGATGAATTTGCTGTAGTTCCTTATCTTAAACATGAGATCGTTGCTATTGCACCCATACTTGATAGTTACTTCGATGAAAAGCATGATTGCAATGATGTTATTATAAATTCTCTTAATGTCAATTGTGCTAATAATATGCAACCCTAAGCTTGGGGATGCTAGTTTTGCTATGTCTACTACTTGTTGCAATGATCATGATTGGGGTGATTCTTCTTATGATCTTGAAAATTTATTTAAGCCCTATGATGAATATGAGATTGATAATAATGTTTGCAATAATATTGAAAGTGGGATTGGAAGAGTGTCAACTTTAGATCCCACATATTTGGAGAATGTTCAATCTTATGAAGTTTTTGATAAAAGTGGGTTTGGAGAGGTCGTGACTTTAATTAATATTAATCCCACTATTTTGGAAGAGTGTCAACTTTGCATACATGTGGATCGTATTAAGAATATGTTTTTTGATAGCTATATTGTTGAATTTGCTTATGATCCTACATGTAATTATTATGAGAGAGGAAAATATGATTGTAGAAATTTTCATGTTACTAAATTACCTCTCGTTATGTTGAGATTGCTATTGTTTCTTTCCGCTTCCTTGCATATGCTAGTTTTTGCTTGCGTTGATAATTTTTTTGCCTATAAGATGCCTATGAATAGGAAGTATGTTAGACTTATATGTGTTTGCGTGTTTTATTATGCTCTCTTTGTGCTTCAATACTATCTTTCATGTGAGCATCATCGAAATTATCAATGCCTAGCTAGGGGCATTAAACGATAGCACTTGTTGGGAGGCAACCCAGTTTTATTTTTGTTTCTTGATTTTTGGTTCTGTTTAGTAATAAATATTTCATCTAGCCTCTTGTTAGATTTGTTTTTGTGTTTTAATTAGTGTTTGTGCCAAGTAGAACCTTTGGGAAGACTTGGGTGAAGTCTTTTTGATCTTGCTGTAAAAAACAGAAACTTTAGCGCTCACGAGATTAGCTACAACTCTTTACTGGAGAGTGCTATTTAGTTGATTATTTTTTCAGATGATTAATAGATAAATTCCTCACGTCCAGAAATTTATTTTAGAATTTTTGGAGTTCCATAAGTATACGTTTGATACAGATTACTACAGACTGTTCTGTTTTTGACAGATTCTGTTTTTCATGTGTTGTTTGCTTATTTTGATGAATCTATGGCTAGTATTGGAGGTTATGAACCATACAGAAGTTGGAGTACAGTAGGTTTAACACCAATATAAATAAAGAATGAGTTCATTATAGTACCTTCAAGTGGTGTTTTGTTTTCTTTCGGTAACGGAGCTCACGAGATTTTCTGTTAAGTTTTGTGTTGTGAAGTTTTCAAGTTTTGGGTAAAGATTTGATGGATTATGGAACAAGGAGTGGCAAGAGCTTAAGCTTGGGGATTACCAAGGCACCCCAAGGTAAAATCCAAGGACAACCAAAAAGCCTAAGCTTGGGGATTCCCTGGAAGGCATCCCCTCTTTTGTCTTCGTCCATCGGTAACTTTACTTGGAGCTATATTTTTATTCACCACATGATATGTGTTTTGCTTGGAGCGTCTTGTATGATTTTGAGTCTTTTCTTTTTATTTCACCACAATCATCCTTGCTGTACACACCTTTTGAGAGAGAGACACATTATTCGGAATTTATTAGAATACTCTATGTGCTTCACTTATATCTTTTGAGCTAAACAATTTTGCTCTAGTACTTCACTTATATCTTTTAGAGCATGGTGGTGATTTTATTTTATAGAAATTATTGATCTCTCATGCTTCACTTATATTATTTTGGGAGTCCTTTAGAACATCATGGTAATTTTCTTTGGTTATAAAATTAGTCCTAATATGATAGGCATCCAAGATAAAACCTTTAAAGTGCATTGAATACTAAGAGAAGTTTGATACTTGATAGTTGTTTTGAGATATGGAGATAGTGATATTAAAGTTGTGCTAGTTGAGTAGTTGTGAATTTGAGAAATACTTGTGTTGAAGTTTGCAAGTCCCGTAGCATGCACGTATGGTAAACTTTGTGTGACAAATTTGAAACATGAGGTGTTCTTTGATTGTCATCCTTATGAGTGGAGGTCGGGGACGAGCGATGGTCTTTTCCTACCAATCTATCCCCCTAGGAGCATGCGCGTAGTGCTTGGTTTTTGATGACTTGTAGATTTTTGCAATAAGTATGTGAGTTCTTTATGACTAATGTTGAGTCCATGGATTATCGAACTCTCAACCTTCCATCATTGCAAGCCTCTTCAGTACCGTGCATTGCCCTTTATCACCTTGAGAGTTGGTGCAAACTTCATCGGTGCATCCAAACCCCATGATACGATATGCTCTATCACACATAAACAGCCACCATACCTACCTATTATGGCATTTCCATAGCCATTCCGAGATATATTGCCATGCAAGTTTCCACCGTTCCGTTTATTATGACACGCTTCATCATTGTCATATTGCCTTGCATGATCATGTAGTTGACATCGTATTTGTGGCAAAGCCACCATTCATATTATTTCATACATGTCACTCTCGATTCATTGCCCATCCCGGTACACCGCTGGAGGCATTCATATAGAGTCATACTTTGTTCTAGTATCGAGTTGTAATCATCGAGTTGTAAATAAATAGAAGTGTGATGATCATCATTCATAGAGCATTGTCCCAAATAAAAATAAATAAATAAAAAGAGAAAGGCCAACAAAAAGGAAGGCCGAAAAAAATAAAAAATAAGAAGAGAAATAAAATGGGACAATGCTACTATCCTTTTTCCACACTTGTGCTTCAAAGTAGAACCATGATCTTTATGATAGAGAGTCTCTTGTTTTGTCACTTTCATATACTAGTGGGAATTTTTCGTTATAGAACGTGGCTTGTATATTCCAACGATGGGCTTCCTCAAATGCCCTAGGTCTTCATGAGCAAGCAAGTTGGATGCACACCCACTTAGTTTCTTTTGTTGAGCTTTCATACATTTATAGCTCTAGTGCATCCATTGCATGGCAATCCCTACTCCTTGCATTGACATCAATTGATGGGCATCTCCCTAGCCCATTGATTAGCCGCGTCAATGTGAGACTTTCTCCTTTTTTGTCTTCTCCACACAACCCCCATCATCATATTCTATTCCACCCATAGTTCTATATCCATGGCTCATGCTTATGTATTGCGTGAAAGTTGAAAAAAGTTTGAGATTACTAAAGTATGAAACAATTGCTTGGTTTGTCATCGGGGTTGTGCAAGATGAGAGCATCTTGTGTGACAAAAATGAAGCATGGCCAAACTATATGATTTTGTAGGGATGAGCTTTCTTTGGCTATGTTATTTTGAGAAGACATAATTGCTTGGTTAGTATGCTTGAAGTATTATTATTTTTATATCAATATTAAAATTTTATCTTGAATCTTTCAGATCTGAACATTCATGCCACAATAAAGAAAATTACATTTAAGAATATGCTAAGTAGCATTCCACATCAAAAATTCTGTTTTTATCATTTACCTACTCAAGGACGAGCAGGAATTAAGCTTGGGGATGCTTGATACGTCTCCAACGTATCTGTAATTTTTGATTGCTCCATGCTATTATATATTCTATTTTGGATGTTTAATGGGCTTTATTATATACTTTTATATTATTTTTGGGACTAACCTATTAACCCAAGGCCCAGTGCAAATTACTGTTTTTTTGCCTATTTTAGTGTTTTGCAGAAAAGGAATATCAAACGGAGTCCAAATGGAATGAAACCTTCAGCAGCGTGATTTTTGGAACAAACGTGATCCAGAGGACTTGGAGTGGGCGTCAAGAAACCAACGAGGAGGCGACGAGGCAGGGAGGCGCGCCTGCCCCCTGGGCACGCCCCCCACCCTCGTGGGCCCCTCGTGGCTCCACCGACCTACTTCTTCCTCCTATATATACCTACATACCCCGAAACCATCAAGGAGCACCACGAAAACCTATTTTCACCACCGCAACCTTCTGTACCCGTGAGATCCCATCTTGGGGCCTTTTCCGGCGCTCTGCCGGAGGGGGCATCGATCACGGAGGGCTTCTACATCAACACCATAGCCTCCCCGATGATGTGTGAGTAGTTTACCACAGACCTTCGGGTCCATAGTTATTAGCTAGATGACTTCTTCTCTCTCTTTGGATCTCAATACAAAGTTCTCCTCGATCTTCTTGGAGATCTATTTGATGTAACTCTTTTTGCAGTGTGTTTGTCGAGATCCGATAAATTGTGGGTTTTTGATCAAGATTATCTATGAACAATATTTGAATCTTCTCTGAATTCTTTTATGTATGATTGGTTATCTTTGCAAGTCTCTTCGAATTATCAGTTTGGTTTGGCCTACTAGATTGATCTTTCTTGCAATGGGAGAAGTGCTTAGCTTTGGGTTCAATCTTGCGTTGCGTATTGTATTGTTGCCATCGAGGATAAAAAGTTGGGGTTTATATCATATTGCTTGAGTTTATCCCTCTACATCATGTCATCTTGCCTAATGCGTTACTCTCTTCTTACGAACTTAATACTCTAGATGCATGCTGGATAGCGGTCGATGTGTGGAGTAATAGTAGTAGATGCAGGCAGGAGTCGGTCTACTTGTTGCGGACGTGATGCCTATATACATGATCATGCCTAGATATTCTCATAATTATGCACTTTTCTATCAATTGCTCGACAGTAATTTGTTCACCCACCGTAATACTTATGCTATCTTGAGAGAAGCCACTAGTGAAACCTATGGCCCCCGGGTCTATTTTCCATCATATTAATCTCCCGTCAAGGAGCCATTTCTGTCGCCGTTTATTTTGCAATCTTTACTTTTAATCTTTATCATAAAAATACCAAAAATATTATCTTATCATCTCTATCAGATCTCACTTTTGCAAGTGGCCGTGAAGGGATTGAAAACCCCTTTATCGCATTGGTTGCAAGGTTCTTATTTGTTTGTGTAGGTACGAGGGACTTGCGTGTGGCCTCCTACTGGATTGGTACCTTGCTTCTCAAAAACTGAGGGAAATACTTACGCTACTTTGCTGCATCACCCTTTCCTCTTCAAGGGAAAAACCAACGCATGCTCAAGAGGTAGCACCCCGCGGCGCCCACATCCTCGTGCGCCTCTGTGTTCCCCGTGGAATTGACGGCCGCGGGCGGCGGAGCCTTTGAGGTGGACGGGTGAGCTGTGGCACCTGGCTCTTCTTGGGTGCCATGGTCGATGGAGCCATCGACGATAAAAATGGCGATGAGGACGGCGCACTACTCACGATATCGGGTTCGCACAAGTGATCCCCGTACCTGGTGCGCCAAAGATGTCACGGGAAACCATGGCCACCTATGGGACCAAAGGTCCCTTTCTGGTTCAGCGGGGGGATGACACGTTGCACAAAGAGCGGACGAGCATGGGGCAGCATGGCAGAAATCACACGGGCAATTTTACCCAGGTTCGGGCCGCCATGAGGCATAAAACCCTACTCCTGCTTTGGCGGATTGATGGTGGAAAAATGGTGGTGAGCGCAGCACGCTTGCCCGGTAAGGTTTGCTCGGAGCAAGAACGGCTACGCGCGTAAGGACGTGCGAGGGTCCGAATCCTTTCTATGGTTGCCATGGGCCTCCTTTTATAGGTCAAGGGGTCACCACAGTGGAAAATTAGTCATTATGCACTGATTAGATAGCAAACAGTGCTATCATACCTAACTCTGCAGCCTGACAGAGCGCATTAAATGTGCCGCTCAATGTCACATCATAGCTCACCCGGTGGCCCTGCCGGGATGTTTTGCCAGCTTCGCATCTGCTCGCTCGACACGTCGCAGGACGGGTGTCGTTTGGAGGCATTTCCTGTAAGAAGTGGCTGCCATGTGGCAAATAGCAGCCACTTAGTCACTTTGCGGCTTGACACCGCACTGATCGATGACTTGCGTCGTGATGAGGTGGTGCAGTGGGGTGGTTGGCCTCCATGAGCCCCAGCAGGCCTGCCGGGACGATCTGGAGATTTGCTTCCGGGGGTAACCCCGTCCTCCCGAGGCTCGCCTGCCCGGCAAGGGCTGTCCTTCCCTTGGCGATATCTTGCTTCTCTGGCCCTTCTTGGTCTTTTTGATCTGTACTTGGATCCTTCAAAGGTTTGGTCCCTTGTGCTCCAATCTGACCTTGGTGCTGTGACCTTGAACTTGCGCCTGTGCACAGTCTGGGCAACCGACCCAGGGTCTGTTGTACCAACACTAGGGATCAAACCCTAACAAAACTAACTCGATTACATGATAAATCTCATCAGACCCAACACTGTCTAGCAAGCCTACGATGGAATTACTCACTCCCGGCGATGAGCATCGTGAAATTGGTGATGGAGGAAGGTTGGTGATGATGATGGCGACGAATCCCCCTCTCCGGAGCCCAAAACAGACTCCAGATCTGCCCTCCCGATGAAGAACAGGAGGTGGCGGCGGCTCCGTATCGTAAAACGTGATGAATCCTTCTCTTTGATTTTTTTCCGCGAATAGGTACTTATAGAGTTGGAGTTAGGGTCGGAAGAGGTCCAGGGGGCCACAAGCCTGCAGGGCACGCCCCGAGGGCTTGTGGCCTCTGGGTGGCCCCCTCTGGTTGATTCTTGCACCAATATTTTTTATATTCCAAAAATATTCTCCGTAAATTTTGAGGTCAATCCGAGAACTTTTATTTCTGCTAAAAAACAACACCATTGCAATTCTGCTGAAAACAGCTTCGGTCCGGGTTAGTTCCATTCAAATCATGCAAATTAGAGTCCAAAACAAGGGCAAAAGAGCTTGGAAAAGTAGATACGATGGAGACGTATCAACTACCCCAAGCTTAACCCATTGCTTGTCCTCAAGCAATTCAGTTGACAAACTGAAAGTGACAAAGAAAAAAATTTACGAACTCTGTTTGATCTTGTTGTTGTAAATATGCCTAACTAATGTTCAGGTTTTCAGCCAAGATTATGAACTAACCATATTCACAATAACATTTAGATCTCACATTTACTCATATCAATAGCATAATCAACTAGCCAGCAATAATAATGAGTCTCAAATGACAACACTTTTTTCAAAACAATCATGATATAATATGGCAAAATGGTATCTCGCTAGCCCTTTCTGAGACCGCAAAACATAAATGCAGAGCACCCCTGAAGATTAAGGACTGACTAGACATTGTAATTCATGGAAAAGAGATCCAGTCACAGTCATACTCAATTTCAATTAGTAACAAAGCATAGAAATGACAGTGGTGCTCTCTAGCTGGTGCTTTTTATGACAGGATGATGACTCAGCAATAAAAGTAAACAGATAAGCCCTTCGCAGAGGGAAGAAGGGATTTGCATAGGTGCCAGAGCTCGGAGCTTTTAAAACAGAGATAAATATAATTTTGAGCGGTATGCTTTCATTGTCAACATAACAACCAAGAGATCTCATTATCTTCCATGCTAGATACATTATAGGTGGTTCCCAAACATAATGGTAAAGATTTTACTCCCCCTCCACCAACAATCACACTCCACGGCTAGCCGAATCCACGGGTACTGTCCATACCAACAACAGTCCTATGGGAGTTTTGTTTTATGATTATATTTTGAATTGATTTCGAACATGGAATTGGGCATCCCGATTACCAACCACTTTCTCGTGAATGACAAATGAATAAACACTCATCGTGAGAATAACCCACCTAGCATGGAAGATACTGACAACCCCCCAGTCGCTACATGAGCGATTCGGGCATACAAAACAGATTCTTATTTGAAGATTTAGAGTTTGGCACATGCAAATTTACTTGGAAGGGCAGGTAAATACCGCATATAGGTAGGTATGGTGGACTCATATGGAACAACTTTGGGTTTAAGGAAGTGGATGCACAAGAAGTACTATTCCCGCTTAGTACAAGTGAAGGCTAGCAAAAGATTGAGGAGCGACCAACTAGAGAGCGATAACGGGCATGAACATGCATTGAGAGTAATCAACATTGACTGCAAACATGTGTAGGATATAAATCATCATGAACATAAATATCCTGGAGGCTATGTTGATTATGATTCAACTACATGGATGAACATGTGCCAAGTCAAGCCACTTAAATCATTCAAAGGAGGATACCATCCTATCATACTACATCATAACCATTTTAAATTGCATGTTGGCACACAAGACAAACCATTATCCACTCCTAGCTAATTAAGCATGGCATGAGTAACTATAATCTCTAATTGTCATTCCAAACATGTCTCACTCATAATGGGTTGAATGAAGAACGATGAGGTAATCATATTTACAAAAACAAAACAGGTCGAGTTCGTACCAGCTTTTCTCCATCTCAATCATTTTGTCATGTATATATATATACCAACAACAGTCCTATGGGAGTCATTATTACCTTTCACTTGCACGATCAAATGGTGTGAATAATAATAAGAGTGCATGTGCATTGGACTAAGCTAGAATCTGCAAACATTTATTCAAAGGAGAAGACAAGGTAATATGGGCTCGTTGTTAGATCAACAATAATGCGTATGAGAGGCACTCAACATTTCAATTGTTGTCTTCTCTTTAGGACCCAAAGAAAAGGAAAAGAATTTCAAAGAAACACACAGAAATATTTTTGGAGTTTTTTTTTCTGAAGAAAGCAAAACGAAAACGAGCAAAAACTATTTACACGGGAAAGCTCCCAACAAGCAAAAGAAGACCAAGAAATCTTTTTGGGTTTTCTTTTCATACTACTACTAAATAAACTAGAAAGAAAACTTAAAAACAAGCGAGAACTAAATTTTTTTTGGATTTTCTTAAAGTTTTTCAAATACACGAGAAGAAAGCAAGAAAAATAACTAGCATGGATAATACAATGAAAAAGTATGAACACCGACAACTGGAATGAGTGTGTGAACATGAATGTAATGTCGGTGAGAGATATGTACTCCCCCAAGCTTAGGCTTTTGGCCTAAGTTGGTCTGGGGCCACGGCTCGAAATAATCCTCTCCTCGATACTCCGGAGGGTCTGGGGGTTCCACTAGTTGGCGAGCTCCTATGGCTCCCACTCATAAACTGTCTCATGATACGGATCAGGAACTGGTGCCGGCTCAGGTGCTGTGGGTTGTGAAAGACCCCGAAATTTGTAGATGTCCTCGGGCATAATAGTGTACTTGCCTGAATACATATCGAACAAAGCAGGTGTAGGCAGAGCAATAGTCTCACAAGTACCCTGACATACTAGGTTGTAGAGGAGTCGTTTGTCATCGTCTTTCTTAATAAAATCGTGTGCTACCATACTATTATAGTCTAGAAATTTGCAGGGTAGCAGCATCTCCTCCTCCTCCTCATGCCTAATGGGTATCTCAAAACGTCTAGCAAGGCGGGAAGCATAGATACCTCCAAAAACAGGACCCTTCGAACGGTTTGTGTTTAATCGCCGAGCAACCATAGCACCCAAACTGAAAGTTCTATCGGTATATAAAGCATGGCGCAAAATGGCAAGGTCAGGGGCACTGAGGCCTCCATTCTCCCCACGGCCAACCAAACATCTCCCAGCAAATAATGAATAATAGCGTAAAATAGGAAAATGTAAGCTAGCCATTCTCGCTTCCGACACCCCTCTCTCTTCCCCCACACTAGTTTTAGCAATAAAGTCGTCCACATCTCTAGGATGCAGTTCACTGACGCTGACCTCATAAGGTAATTTGCAAACATTGCAAAAATCATAAAATGTCATCTCCTTAGGCACATCATACAAATGAAATTCTACCATGGGTGGTGATTTCCTAGGGTAGAAACTAAAGTTCTGCACAAAAGTACTAGTAAGCAGGAGGTATTACACATATCTTGGAGGAAATCGGTGAGGCCGGCATTCTCCGCCAAGTAATAGAAATCATCATAAATTCCAGCCTCCCTCAAGAATACATCACTTGACCATTTGCACGGCCGAACCTCCGCTGAACAAGGAGGGTTGTATTTGGGCTTCTTCTTCTCCTCATTTTCATTTTCATTTGAATTCCGGCTTGAAGAGCCCCTTAACCATCTCTTCATGGTTTTTCTCTCCTCTAAATTTTTTTGAAATTTTTAGTGACTCAAAACAAAAGTGAAAAAATCGCAACAAGATTGATAGCAACTACTTTGGACCATATAAATTTTACATGCAAGCTCAAGAACAAGGTCACCACAACAGCAAAAATTTGCAATATATAAAGCACTAGAAAAAAAACTAATTATACCATTGGAGGAGTCACATACCGAAGAACAATCCCCCGAAACAGTTTCGGAAATGAAGTTCCGATCAAGGAGATTGAAAATGGCAGCAAAATGAGCAAGAAAACGGGTTTGAGCAATGGTTGGATTTTTCTGGAGGAAGACGAAGTGGATGGGTGCTGGAATAAGTGAGGGAGACCCACGTGGGACCCACAAGCCTACTAGGCGTACCCAGGGGTGGGCGCGTCCAGTGGGCTTGTGGCCCACTGGTGCATCCCCTGATGTGTTTTCAGTGCCAAAAGTTCTTAAATATTCTGGAAAAAATCATACTAGATTTTCACAGCATTTGGAGAACTTTTATTTTCGGGTCATTTTTTATTGCACGGATAAATCAGAAAAGAGAAAATTAATAATATTTTTGCTTTATTTACTCTAATTAACAGAAAGTAAAGAGTGGGTACAGAGAGTTGTATTTACTAAATTCTTCCATCTCATGCCCGTCAAAAGGAATCCATTAACAAGGTTGATCAAGTCTTATTAACAAACTTCTTCTAACTGACATGAAACCAGAGAACCTTCGTATAACACTAAGTTACCTCAATGGGGATATGCATGTCCCCAACAATAAGAATTTCATTTTTGTACAGTAGGGAGAGGAAACTCAAAACCTCCAACAGTAATTGTTTAAAATTTTCCAATAGAGTTGATACTATTCACTTGAGGTTGTTTCTTCGGGAAATGTACCGTATGCTCATTACCATTAACATAAAAAGTGACATTGCCCTTGTTGCAATCAATAACAGCCCCTGTAGTATTCAAAAAGGGTCTACCAAGGATGATCGGCATACTGTCGTCCTCGGGAATATCAAGAATAACAAGTTTGTTCTCATTCAACAAATCATTTTGTGCCTTGAGAACCTATTCTACTTGAGTTTTTACCATGGAAGCATGTTTACTAATAGTCCTGAGATCATTAACAGTTCTGCACATATAGTCACCCAAGTAGTCAAGCATATAAGCATTACGTTTCAATTGTCTACTAACATAAGCATTGAAATTTTATTGTTTAACAAAAAAGTTATCAAATTCATCCAAGCATTGACTAGCAGACTTATTATAAGGAACATCACCTTCATCAAATCTATAGATAGAATTTACCTCTACTAGTTATGTCGGGTTATCAAGACCATGTATTTCTTCAATAGGTGGTAAATTCTTAACATATTCAGCTTTAATACCTTTTTCTTTCATAGACTTCTTTGCCTCTTGCATATCTTCAAGACTGAGAAATAGGATACCCCTCTTCTTCGGAGTTGGGTTAGGAGGTGGTTCAGGAAGAGTCCAATCATTATCATTACTCAATATGTTATTCAATAGCGCCTCAGCTTGTTCAACAGCTCATTCCCTGCAAACACACAACCAACACAACTATGTAGGTGGTCCCTAGAAGCATCGGTTAGTCCATTATAAAAGATATCAAGTATTTCAATTTTCTTGAGAGGATGTGCTACCTCTTGAGCATGCGTTGGTTTTCCCTTGAAGAGGAAAGGGTGATGCAGCAAAGTAGCGTAAGTATTTCCCTCAGTTTTGGAGAACCAAGGTATCAATCCAGTAGGAGACTACACGCAAGTCACCTAGTACCTGCACAAACAATCAAGAACCTTGCAACCAATGCGATAAAGGGGTTATCAATCCCTTCACGGCCACATGCAAAAGTGAGATCTGATAAAGATAATAAGATAAATATCTTTGGTATTTTTGTTGTATAGATTGGAAAATAAAGATTGCAAAATAAATAGTAAACTAGAATTATAGATCGAAACTTATATGATGTAAAGTAGACCCGGGAGCCATAGGTTTCACTAGTGGCTTCTCTCATGATAGCATATATTACGGAGGGTGAACAAATTACTGTCGAGCAATTGATAGAAAAGCGCATAGTTATGATGATATCTAAGGCAATGATCATGAATATAGGCATCACGTCCGTGTCAAGTAGACTGAACCGATTTCGCATCTACTACTATTACTCCACACATCGACCGCTATCCAGCATGCATCTAGAGTATTAAGTTCATAAGAATGGAGTAATGCATTAGGCAAGAGGACATGATGTAGAGGGATAAACTCAAGCAATGTGATATAAACCCCATCTTTTTGTCCTCGATGGCAACAATACAATACGTGTCGGTTCCCTTTCTGTCACTGGGATTGAGCACCGCAAGATTGAACCCAAAGCTAAGCACTTCTCCCATTGCAAGAAAGATCAATCTAGTAGGCCACACTAAACCAATAATTCGAAGATACTTGCAAAGATATCAAATCATGCATATAAGAATTCAGAGAAGAACTGAAAGTGAAACTATCCCTGGGTGGTTTTGGTAATTCCTAACAACATATAGGTCATTGAGCTAATGCTATTTCAAGATAAATATTTCAGGAAAGCTCAATGATTGGCATGGCATGGATTAGAAAGTGGACCCTTCAAAAGGCTAAGGACAAAAGATTGGCTCAAGCTCAAAGCACATTTTAGTGATCCAAGATCACATTGAGTCTATAGGAAAAGCCAATACTATTAAGAAGGGATGAGGTGTTGCTTAATGAGGTTCTTGCTCAAAATGCTTAGTGATATGCTCCACAAACCCTCCACTACTTTCTCATATCCACATATGTCCCAAACCAAAAAGTCCAACTCGGCCCACCAAAATTACATATCCGGTGCCACCAAGTTCAGTTGACATAGCCACTACCAGAAACCCTAGTCTTTTTGGTCTCACTGATAGGGATCTCAGTCTCACCGAGATGGGGTTGTAATCTCTCTATTTCCCTTCATAACGTTTCGGTCCAACCGAGATGAGTGATCGGTCCCACTGAGATTGCAATGCAAACTCTCTGTTTCCCTTTCGTAACGTTTCGGTCCAACCGAGATGAGCGAATCGGTCCCATCGAGTTTGCCTGACCAACTCTCTGTTTGTCAATTACCAAAATCAGTCTCACCGAGTTTGTGTAATCGGTCTCACCGAGACTACGTTACGCCCTAACCCTAATGAAATCGGTCCCATCGAGTTGACATGTCGGTCCCACCGAAATGCCTAACAGTAACATTATGAACCAAAACGGTCTGACCGAGTTCTCTGAATCGGTCCCACCGAGTTTGGTGATTTGTGTGTAACGGTTAGATTTTGTGTGGAGGCTATATATACCCCTCCACCTACTCTTCATTCGTGGAGAGAGCCATCAGAACATGCCTACACTTCCAATACATATTTTCTGAGAGAGAACCACCTACACTTGTGTTGAGGTCAAGATATCCCATTCCAACCACATAAATCTTGATCTCTAGCCTTCCCCAAGTTGCTTTCCACTCAAATCTTCTTTCCACCAAATCCAATCCTGTGAGAGAGAGTTGAGTGTTGGGGAGACTATCATTTGAAGCACAAGAGCAAGGAGTTCATCATCAACACACCATTTGTTACTTCTTGGAGAGTGGTGTCTCCTAGATTGGCTAGGTGTCACTTGGGAGCCTCCGTCAAGATTGTGGAGTTGAACCAAGGAGTTTGTAAGGGCAAGGAGATCGCCTACTTCGTGAAGATCTACCCGAGTGAGGCAAGTCCTTCGTGGGCGACGACCATGGTGGGATAGACAAGGTTGCTTCTTCGTGGACCCTTCGTGGGTGGAGCCCTCCGTGGACTCGCGCAATCGTTAGCCTTCGTGGGTTGAAGTCTCCATCAACGTGGATGTACGATAGTACCACCTATCGGAACCACGGATAAAAAATCTCTGTGTCAACATTGCGTTTGCTCCCTCAAACTCCTCCCTTTACCTTCATATGCAATTGCTTTACATTCCGCTGCTATACTCTTAGAATTGTATGTGTAAGTTGATTGCTTGACTTGTGCAAAGTTGTTAAAATCTGCCAAGAACTAAAATTGGGAAAAGGTTAGATTTTTATTTGGTCAAGTAGTCTAATCACCCCCCTCTAGACATACTTTCGATCCTACAAGTGGTATCAGAGCTTTGGTCTCCATTTGCTTTGATTTCCATAGCATTCGGTGGTCATAGCCTTGGTTTCACAACATAGGAGAGTATGGTGTCTAGTGAGGGAAATTACCACCATAGAGGTCCTTACTTTGATGGTACAAATTTTGCTAGTTGGAAGCATAAGATGAAAATGCATATTCTTGGACATAACCCCGCCGTTTGGGCTATTGTGTGTATTGGCTTGCAAGGTGAATTCTTTGATGGGAAAGAACCAAACCGTGAAGCTACCGCGGAAGAGTTGAAGATGCTACAATACAATGCTCAAGCTTGTGATATTCTCTTCAACGGATTGTGCCTCGAAGAATTCAACAAAATCAGCCGTCTTGAGAATGCAAAGGAAATTTGGGATACTTTGATTGATATGCACGAAGGTACCGACTCTGTCAAGGAATCCAAATTGGATGTGCTTCAAAGTCAACTTGACAAGTTCAAAATGAAGGATGGTGAAGGTGTCGCTGAAATGTACTCTAGGCTTGCTCTCATCACAAATGAGATTGCCGGCTTAGGAAGTGAAGAGATGACCGATAGATTCATCATCAAGAAGATCCTAAGAGCCTTGGATGGAAAATATGATACCGTGTGCACATTGATCCAAATGATGCCCAACTACAAAGATCTCAAGCCAACGGAAGTCATTGGAAGAATTGTTGCTCATGAGATGTCACTCAAGGATAAGGAAGAGCTTCACAACAAGTCAAGTGTTGCTTACAAAACCTCGTGTGATGCTCCCACATTATCAAGTGATAAGCAAACCTTCAATGAAGAATTGAGTCTAATGGTGAAGAACTTCAACAAGTTCTACAAGAGTAGAAGCAAGAAAGAGTTCCAAGTCAAGGTCCTACAATGACAAAAGATCTTCTAGTCGTGAGCGTAATTGCTATAATTGTGGAAGACCCGGACACTACTCCAATGAGTGTACGGCTCCCTACAAAAGAAGAGAAGATTCTCCCAAAAGAAGAAGTAGAAGAGAAGAATCACCACCAAGAGAAACAAGGAGTAGAGATGATCGTTATGAACGAAGATCCTCTCGGAGAAGCAAGGATTCGGAAAGGAAGGACAAGTCATCAAGGAGCTACACAAAAAGAAGACATCAAGCTCATGTTGGTGAATGGGTATCCGGTTCCGACTCCGACCACCACTCCGAAAGAAGTTATCACTCTGACTTCGAATATACTCAAGATGAAGGTGTTGCCGGTCTAGCACTGGTGTCAACCAACTCCTACGACATATTTGAATCACCAAATGAAGGAATTGGGAGATGCTTCATGGCTAAAGGTCCAAAGGTAACACACCCCGAGTATGTTGATTTTAATAGTGATGAAGATGATTTGCTAGGTGATGATGATTTACTTGTTGACAACTCTAGTGATGAAAGCTATGATGAAACATCAATTAATCGTGCTAATCAAGATAAAACGAATGATTATGATAAGAAGGAGATTGAGCGTCTAATTAATGAACTAAACACTCTTAAGTTAGCTCATGAAACTACCTTGGAAGATCATCGAGAACTTTTAAAGACTCATGAGAAGCTACGCTTTGAAAAGCTCAACCTTGAGCAAGAGCATGAGTTTTTAAAGGCAATCAATGATGATCTTCGCAAGGAAAGTTCTTCTTACATTGCCAAGCGTTTACTCTTGTCTACTTACATGCCACAAGTTAAATCTAGCAACAAGAACAAGAAAGATGCTTCATCTAGTAGTAACAACAATCATGCTAAATCCAATGTTGTTGCTTCTAGTAGTTCTCTTGATTCCACTAATGATTCTCTTAGCCAAGTTACACTTGAGCAAGAAAATAGCTTATTGAAGGGAATTATAGAGAAAGGTGTTTACAAGAGCCTTGCCGGAAGTAAGCAATTTGAGGAAATTGTACGCAAGCAAGGAAGGCACCGGAAGAATCAAGGTGTTGGTTTTGAACGAAAGTTCAATGCCAATGGAGTTGAGTGGGAAGAAGATCAATACCCCAAGATGAACTTTGTTCCTCCAAAACAGAAGTATGATCCTACTTCTTTCAAAGGGACACAAGCTCAAGATGATCTTCCACCACAAGACCACAAGCAAAAAGGCAAGGACAAGCTTCAAGAGGCCTTGGTCAAGTGGGTTCCCAAGACTACATCAAGTTCTACTTCATCAAGTACGACTACAACTCCAAGGATTCCCATCAAGATGGTGTGGATCCAGAAGAAGAAGAACTAGCGAGTTCTTGAGGGTGACTCCGCTAACATACTTCACTCTTATCATTTTGGCAAGGACAAGTGCAAACAACTTCCATATCTTGCACTAGTTCAAGGAGTCACAAACCCTGTTGCTGGTAAGACAAGGGACAAGGTAACCTAATGCTTTCATGGACAATATATTGTGTACACATCACTCTATGTCTATGGATATCCTTGTTTGTTCCTTGTGGGACTAACCCGTGTAGGTATTGAAAGTGCAACTCACTCCAAAGGATTGCTCCGAATGATCTACATCAACATTGAGCATCCACATCTTCAACACCTACATGAAGTCATCATCGACAAAACCCAAGGTTAGTTCATCCCTCTTAGGGGGGATATCACATCTAGGGGGAGCTTTACTCTAATTAATTGAGCTAAAGCAACTCTAATGGCGTGAACACAACAATGCTTTATGTAAAAGTGGTAACCCCACTTGTGCTTAAACGATGAGTATGACCTATGATCAAATGTTCTCATTTGACTCCTAAGTCAATATACTCATATATGGATGGCCTAGTCATCGCCAAATTTCTTGATAGATGCTAGAGTGTTTGTGCATGCTTTGTCACATATTTCATTTGCCATTTTAATTATGTGAGCATGTTGGATGCATATTTTACTCATTCAAGGACATCCATTTGTTGCTTTGATTGTTTGGCTTTCTCTCTTTTGCCAAATGGATGGACAAGAATGCCTAAGAACTTCCTCTACCTATCTATGCTTTTCTCGTCTCAAACTCTATTCATGCTACATCACAAAGTTTGATCAAGTCAGATTCGAACCACTCTGTGTGAGGAGCACTCGGAGTCCCCGATTCGTCATAGACTTAAACTTCCAAAACGTCTTTGTGCATTTCGGTCTGACCGATTCATCCCTTTCGGTCCTACCGAGATCACTAAGTTGATCTAGGGTTTTCAATCTCGGTGCAACCGATTAGAACCTTTCGGTCACACCGAGTTGCAGTAACTGCTTGTAGTTTTGCATCTCGGTGCCACCGAGTCGTTCCACTCGGTCACACCGACAGGGTCAGGTTATATATACTGACGGGCCAATTTTGGAAATTTTTCCGAACCTCTTCGCCCGCGCGTAACCTGCTCTGCCTCCTCGGTTCTCCGGATCGTCCACTCGTCGCCAGCGACCTCCCGCCGCTGGTCTCCTCCGCCGTCAACGATAATCTGCCCCGTCGTTGCCGTCGTAGCAAGTTCACCGCCAAACTAGGGTATGAACTTGATCTTTGTGCTAATCCATAACTCTGATTCTTAGCACATTGCTTTGCCATGATTCTTGCCATGATTGAAATCATCCTGTCTAGTGAAAACGTCCCGTAGATTAGTTTTGATTTGAAAATTCAGGGTTAGGTCTCCGCCGAATTCATCTCAGACCGACCGAGTTGTAGAAATCGGTCTCACCGTTTTGGCTTAGGGCAGAGCACATGCGTTTTTAGTCTAACCGAAAATTGCAAATCGGTGTGACCGAGTTTGATTTTCTGTGAAACCCTAGCAATCTCGGTACCACCAAACTGTGACTTGGTCTGACCGAGTTCACTAGTTTAGGTTCCAAAAGCTGCTTCGGTATCACCGAGTTTACAAGTCGGTAGATCCGAAATGCTTTCTGTGAAGAACTAAAACTAAGTTTTTAAGTCATAGGTTTGCAAAACTCCTGTAATTTGTGATGCTCATCTACTCTACCTCATCTATAATATATTCACAGGGTCTGCTGACTGTTTGCCTGCAAGATGTCTGACCAGAGTGACAGCCAGAACAAGTCTGAATAGCAGGTGCAGATGAGTGAGGGTTCTAATCCCTCTAGCAGCTATGATGAGGGCAGCAGGAGCACACCAAGCAACTTGCCAAAGGCTGCTACCAGGACAAGGAAGAAGAGAACTTCTGATTCAAAGGATGAAGATTATGTAGCTATTGAAGATGAAGCCACTTCAAAGAAAAAGGTACTGGAGAAGGAATATGGCACTGCTGCTGCAACTAAGCCAGGAATGAAAACAAAGATGCCAGCAATAAGACAACCCATGTCAACGCCAAGAAAAGTTGCCACGGGTGAAACCATGAAGTTCACCATTGAATCTGAAGAAGAAGCAGCTGGTGAGGATTAGAAGAAGAAAAGGGCAAGAACCACTACTGCCAGAGTTCTTGGCAAGCCCTCAATGAGGATTGATTCTGAAGAAGAAGAAGAAGAAGAAGAAGAAGAAGAAGAAGAAGAAGAAGAAGAAGAAGAAGAAGAAGAAGAAGAAGAAGAAGAAGAAGAAGAGCAAGAGGCTGCTGCACCAGCACCCAAAGCACAGAAGCTTATGGGGGATGCAATCAGAACAGGGGCTGCTCCATCAAAACCCAAAGCTGCTCCCAAGGCAGCTGCTCCAGCTCAGAAGCCCAAGAGAAGCACTAGAAACATTCCAGCTGTAGAGAAGAACAAGGCCCCAGTGCCTGAAGCTGCTGAAGAAGAAGAAGATGACTCAGTTGTGTTGAGGAAGCTGAAGCCCAAGATCCCTGACCACAATGATGCACATCCAGTGGCAGAGAACATGAAAATCAGGAACGATGCATGATTAAGACTATGGAGACAGTCTGATCCATATGCTATCAGGAGAAGAACTGTTGTTGACTACATGTTTCACACTAAGAAACAACAGGATTTCTATGAGACAATTCTGCTTGATAAGAAGCCCATAGTGTGTGACATGAGATGGGTTGACTGGGAGTTCATCAAGGAGAATGAGGATCACTTCCCTGGTGTACATGATAGCTTCAAGGCATGTGGAGTTGACACTTTTGTTGCTCAGAAGCTCACCAAGTGGAATGATGAGCTCATCATGCAGTTTTACTCCACCGTCCACTTCTACCCAGATGGAAGAATAGTATGTATGTCTGAGGGTACTAGATACCAGTCTACAGTTGATGAGTGGGCCAAGCTTATCAATGCCCCTGAGGAGCATGAGGATGACTTGGATATTTATGCTGAGAAGAAGAAAGACCACAATACAATGGCCAACATGTACAAACAAATCCCAGATGCTGCTTTGGATACTCATAAGTTTGGATCTTTCCACTTCTTTCTGTCTGGTCTGCCTACCATAAACTGGATTCTAAGTCACACACTGCTACCCAAGGTGATCACAAGATGATCAGAGGACATGCTATAAACTTGATGCATATATTTGATGTCCCAAAGAAGTTCAAGGTCATGAGTTTGATTGTTGAGACAATCAAAAGGACTGCTGCTGACCAGAAGAGAAGCTATGGGCATGCCCCACACATCCAGGAGCTCATCAACTCAAAGATGGGCACAAGCAAATATATTTTGGATAAGGAGCACCTGCCCATCTACCCTGAATTTGAAGACAACACAGTTGTCATGACTGAGAATGAACCATCATCAGCTCAAGCACATGAGAAGAGAGAGAAGGCAAGGGCAGAGAAAGCTGCAAAGATGCCAACTGTGGAGGAGGCATCTCAGGTATTCTCGAAGAGCAAGCAAGACCATCTTGGATATCTGATTCAATCCACCCTGAGGATTGAGAAGAGCTTGGCCACCCTGACCAAGAACTAGGAGAGTTTGGAGAGAATCATTGAGCAGAAATTCTATGACCTTGATGTCAAGGTAACAGAGATCCAAACTGCAGTTGAGCAACTTCATGAGGAAGCAGAGGAGAAGAAGGGCATGTCTAATACAGATGCTTTTGCTAGAGTGCCCAGAAGCAAGAGATCTGCTGCAGTGCCTGTGACAGACACTAGAGCTACAACATCAGCACCAGCAGCTACAGCTCCAGCTCAACCTCCAGCAGCTACTCCACCAGCTCCAGCTACATCATCTGAAGCTTTCGTCCTTGGAATTCTCTCAACACCACCTCCCGAAGATCAAGTCTGAGAGTCGTTTAGCACTATGCATTTTTGAACTTTTTGGTAACTTGTTGCCAAAGGGGGGTAAAAATGTATAGATCATAGGCTTCGAGAGAGAGTGTTGCTTTTTTATCTCTCTTGCTATTTTGGTTGAAACTTCTTTATTGTGTGCTTGTGTGAGATACTACTTTATGTCCTTGTGAGATACTTGTTGATCATGTGTTTGATCATATGCTACCCTTAATGCTTGTTGGATGATTTTATCTCTTATATCCTTAGATGATCATTCACTTTGCTTGGTGATGAGTGCATGCTTTTGATTTCTATCATTTTGAGCGCTCCACCAAGATGTATGTGACATGGAAGAGTAAACCATGATCCTAATCGATTGTGCATTTGCATTCAAAAGCAAATATTAAATACTGCACAAATTTAGGGGGAGCTCTTGCTTATCACATACTTCTCAAAGCGACGATGTTTTTCAATCCTATTCATAATTTGTCGAAGCTTTGATCTATATGTTGTCATCAATTACCAAAAAGGGGGAGATTGAAAGTGCAACTATCCCTGGGTGGTTTTGGTAATTCCTAACAACATATAGCTCATTGAGCTAATGCTATTTCAAGATAAATATTTCAGGAAAGCTCAATGATTGGCATGGCATGGATTAGAAAGTGGACCCTTCAAAATTCTAAGGACAAAAGATTGGCTCAAGCTCAAAGCACAAGACTCTACATTTTCTATTTTAGTGATCCAAGATCACATTGAGTCTATAGGAAAAGCCAATACTATTAAGAAGGGGTGAGGTGTTGCTTAATGAGGTTCTTGCTCAAAATGCTTAGTGATATGCTCCACAAACCCTCCACTACTTTCTCATATCCACATATGCCCCAAACCAAAAAGTCCAACTCGGCCCCACCAAAATTTCATATCCGGCGCCACCGAGTTCAGTTGACATAGCCACTTCCAGAAACCCTAGTCTTTTCGGTCTCACCGATAGGGATCTCGGTCTCACCGAGATGGGATTGTAATCTCTCTGTTTCCCTTCGTAATGTTTTGGTCCAACCGAGATGAGCGCTCGGTCCCACCGAGAGTGCAATGCAAACTCTCTGTTTCCCTTTCGTAACGTTTCGGTCCAACCGAGATGAGCGAATCGGTCCCACCGAGTTTGCGTGACCAACTCTCTATTTGTCAATTACCAAAATCGGTCTCACCGAGTTTGTGTAATCGGTCTCACCGAGATTACGTTATGCCCTAACCCTAATGAAATCGGTCCCACCGAGTTGACATGTCGGTCCCACCGAAATGCCTAACGGTCACATTATGAACCAAATCGGTCTGACCGAGTTCTCTGAATCGGTCCCACCGAGTTTGGTGATTTGTGTGTAACGGTTAGATTTTGTGTGGAGGCTATATATACCCCTCCACCCACTCTTCATTCGTGGAGAGAGCCATCAGAACATGCCTACACTTCCAATACATATTTTCTGAGAGAGAACCACCTACACTTGTGTTGAGGTCAAGATATCCCATTCCAACCACATAAATCTTGATCTCTAGCCTTCCCCAAGTTGCTTTCCACTCAAATCTTCTTTCCACCAAATCCAATCCTGTGAGAGAGAGTTGAGTGTTGGGGAGACTATCATTTGAAGCACAAGAGCAAGGAGTTCATCATCAACACATCATTTGTTACTTCTTGGAGAGTGGTGCCTCCTAGATTGGCTAGGTGTCACTTGGGAGCCTCCGTCAAGATTGTGGAGTTGAACCAAGGAGTTTGTAAGGGCAAGGAGATCGCCTACTTCGTGAAGATCTAACTGAGTGAGGCAAGTCCTTCGTGGGCGACGGCCATGGTGGGATAGACAAGGTTGCTTCTTTGTGGACCCTTCGTGGGTGGAGCCCTCCGTGGACTCGCGCAGCCGTTACCCTTCGTGGGTTGAAGTCTCCATCAACGTGGATGTACGATATCGGAACCACGGATAAAAAATCTCCGTGTCAACATTGCGTTTGCTCCCTCAAACTCCTCCCTTTACCTTCATATGCAGTTGCTTTACATTCCGCTGCTATACTCTTAGAATTGCATGTGTAGGTTGATTGCTTGACTTGTGCAAAGTTGTTAAAATCTGCCAACTAAAATTGGGAAAAGGTTAGATTTTTATTTGGTCAAGTAGACTAATCACCCCCCTCTAGACATACTTTCGATCCTACAAGAACCAAATAATATTCATAGATAATCAAGTTCATAAACCCACAATTCATCGGATCTCAGCAAACACACCGCAAAAGAGTATTACATCGAATAGATCTCCAAGAACATCGATGAGAACTTTGTATTGAGAACCAAAGAGAGAGAAGAAGCCATCTAGCTAATAACTATGGACCCGAAGGTCTGTGGTAAACTACTCACACATCATCGGAGAGGCTATGCTGTTGATGTAGAAGCCCTCCGTGATCGAATCCCCCTCCGGCAGTTCGCTGGAAAAGGCCCCAAGATGGTATCTCACGGGTACAGAAGGTTGCGGTGGTGGAAAAGTGGTTTCGTGGCTCTCATGGATGTTTTTAGGGTATAAGAGTATACATATAGGTGAAAGAAATAGGTCGGTTGAGCTCTATGGGGCCCACGAGGGTGGGGGCGCGCCTACCCCCTGGGCGCGCCCTCCTGCCTCGTGGCCGCCTCGCGGAGTCCCAGACTTCAATTCCAAGTCTTCTGGATTTTGTTTGTTCCAAGATAGACCCTCGCGAAGGTTTCGTTCCGTTTGGATTCCGTTTGATATTCCTTTTCTGTGAAACACTGAAATATGCGAAAAAACAACAATTTGCACTAGGCCTTCGGTTAATAGGTTAGTCCAAAAAATAATATAAAAGAGCATATTAAAGCCCATTAAACATCCAAAACAGATAATATAATAGCATGGAACAATAAAAAATTATAGATACGTTGGAGACGTATCAAGCATCCCCAAGCTTAATTCCTGCTCCTCCTCGAGTAGGTAAATGATAAAAACAGAATTTTTGATGTGGAATGCTACCTAACATAATTTTTAATGTAATTCTCTTTATTGTGGCATGAATGTTCAGATCCATAAGATTCAAAACAAAAGTTTAATATTGACATAAAAATAATAATACTTCAAGCATGCTAACCAAGCAATTATTTCTTATCAAAATAACATAGCCAAAGAAAGCTCATCCCTACAAAATCATGTAGTTTGTCCATGCTTCATTTTCGTCATACAAAGTGCTTCCATCATGCACAACCCCGATGACAAGCCAAGCAATTGTTTCATACTTAGCATTTTCAAACCTTTTCAACTTTCACCCAATATATGAGCGCGAGCCATGGACATAGCACTATAGGTGGAATAGAATATCATGATGGAGGTTGTGTGGAGATGGCAAAAAGGGATAAAGTCTCACATCGACGCGGCTAATCAACGGGCTATGGAGATGCCCATCAATTGATGTCAATGCGAGGAGTAGGGATTGCCATGCAACAGATGCACTAGAGCTATAAATATATGAAAGCTCAACAAAAGAAACTAAGTGGGTGTGCATCCAACTTGCTTGCTCACGAAGACCTAGGGCATTTTGAGGAAGCCCATCATTGGAATATACAAGCCAAGATCTGTAATGAAAAATTCCCACTAGTATATGAAAGTGACAAAATAAGAGACTCTCTATCATGAAGATCATGGTGCTACTTTGAAGCACAAGTGTGGTAAATGGATAGTAGCATTGTCCCTTCCCTCTTCTTCTCTCATTTTTTTATTTGGTCCTTTCTTCCTTTTTTATGGCCTCTTTTTTTCGTCCGGAGTCTCATCCCGACTTGTGGGGGACACATAGTCTCGATCATCCTTTCCTCACATGGGACAATCCTCTAATAATGAAGATCATCACACTTTTATTTACTTACAACTCAAGAAATACAACTCGATACTTAGAACAAAATATGACTCTATGTGAATGCCTCCAGCGGTGTACCGGGATGCAATGAATCAAGAGTGACATGTATGAAAGAATTATGAAGGTGGCTTTGCCACAAATACGATGTCAACTACATGATCATGCAAAGCAATATGACAATGATGGAGCGTGTCATAATAAACGGAACGGTGGAAAGTTGCATGGCAATATATCTCGGAATGGCTATGGAAATGCCATAATAGGTAGGTATGGTGGTTGTTTTGAGGAAGATATAAGGAGGTTTACGTGTGATAGAGCGTATCATATCACGGGGTTTGGATGCACAGGCGAAGTTTGCACCAACTCTCGAGGTGAGAAAGGGCAATGCACGATACCGAAGAGGCTAGCAATGATGGAAGGGTGAGAGTGCGTATAATCCATGGACTCAACATTAGTCATAAAGAACTCAAATACTTATTGCAAAAATCTACAAGTCATCAAAACCAAGCACTACGCGCATGCTCCTAGGGGGATAGATTGGTAGTAAAAGACCATCGCTCGTCCCTGACCGCCACTCATAAGGAAGGCAATCAAAGAACACCTCATGCTTCAAATTTGTCACACAACAGTTACCATACGTGCATGCTACGGGACTTGCACTAGTGCGCGTCAGTCGTAAACAAACGGTTTTTAACCCCTTTCCGCGACGGCATCTGGAACCGTCGCCAAGTGAGTGTGGGCGATAGGAGGTCCTTCCCACTTGACCCAGAAACCGTCGGGGATATGCCCTCCTAGCACACGCTTGGCAAAACGAGGTCGTGTGCGACCGGCGAGTGCTCAAATACGGAAATACGTACAGTAGAGCTAAAAAATACAATTATACAGTAAAATTATTTCTGGTCGCAAGTACATCCCACATAGTCAGTCCCCGCTAAACGTTTCTGTTCGTATGTACATCCCACACAGTCGCTCCAAGGAAAACGTTTCCGTTCACAGGTACATCACACACAATTTTTCCCATTAAATCATTTGTGATAGCGTTGCCATTACACACGATATTAATAATTTTATTGTTTGCGTTATTGAATGCATCACACACGGTGCGTAGAAAGAAACTGTGTGGCAAAGGTTGTCCATCACACACACTTTTTATGTGATAAACGTTTGCGCAAGGTGGCCTAACGCAAACAGTTTTCAAGAGAAAGTCGTGTGTGCAGTGGAGATTGATCGCACACGTAGTGGATCCTAGAAATGTTTCTAATCTCCACGTATATCGTAGATGTTTTGCTTTCGCAATCCGTGTGCAGTGTAATCCCTATTTAATCCATAATTAATCCAATTAATCCTAATTTAAAAATCACATGTTATGAATTTGAAAGTAGGCAATCACTTATTTCATATCCAACCATGTTTATTACAAATATAGGTTCAACCATGAATCCATAATTCAATGCACAGGTACATATACTGAAGAACTACAGAAGCACCAAGTAAAGAATGATGAACCACAGTTGTACTAAACACTGTAAAGAGAGAGGCGAAAGACATTCTGGTTGCTGGAGAAGGTGAAGCGGAATGCCCATATTGTGCCCTCCTCCATGCGTAAGGCGCCCACGACTTCTCGATGCTCATTGTACTCTGGATGAAATACTTTAACCTTCATTGCGTGTCCACCAATCATGTACTTTGCGAGGTAATCTTGAGTGAACTGCTACGGGAACCACCGGGAACGAAAAAGATTCAGACATTATTGTCTAACAACTCATTATGGGCATAAAAACAGAAGGCTGCAGAGTTTGTAGTTACCATCCTACAGCTCACTGTTGTGTTGGATCGAGCATAAACAAATAATTTGCTTGCCACCATTCGTATCTTTTTGTTAATAATCCTTATCAGTTTCCTCACTTGATGCTTGTTCGTCAATATCTCATTGCCCCATACGCAAAAAGGGTAGATGCGTGGATGAAGGAAATAAGCCCTAGAGGCAAAAATAAAGTTATTATTTATTTCCTTATTTCATGATAAATGTATATTATTCATGCTAGAATTGTATTAACCGGAAACATAATACTTGTATGAATACATAGACAAACAGAGTGTCACTAGTATGCCTCTACTTGACTAGCTCGTTGATCAAAGATGGTTATGTTTCTTAGCCATAGACATGAGTTGTCATTTGATTAACGGGATCACATCATTAGGAGAATGATGTGATTGACTTGACCCATTCCGTTAGCTTAGCACTTGATCGTTTAGTATTCTGCTATTGCTTTCTTCATGACTTATATATGTTCCTATGACTATGAGATTATGCAACTCCCGTTTAACGGAGGAACACTTTGTGTGCTACCATGCGTCACAACGTAACTGGGTGATTATAAAGGTGCTCTACAGGTGTCTCCGAAGGTACTTGTTGGGTTGGCGTATTTCGAGATTAGGATTTGTCACTCCGATTGTCGGAGAGGTATCTCTGGGCCCACTCAGTAATGCACATCACTATAAGCCTTGCAAGCATTGTAACTAATGAGTTAGTTGCGGGATGATGTATTACGGAACGAGTAAAGAGACTTGCCGGTAACGAGATTGAACTAGGTATTGAGATACCGACGATCGAATCTCGGGCAAGTAACATACCGATGACAAAGAGAACAACGTATGTTGTTATGCGGTTTGACCGATACATATCTTCGTAAAATATGTGGGAGCCAATATGAGCATCCAGATTCCGCTATTGGTTATTGACCGGAGACGTGTCTCGGTCATGTCTACATAGTTCTCGAACCCGTAGGGTCCGCACGCTTAAAGTTCGATGATGGTTATATTATGAGTTTATGTGTTTTGATGTACGAAGGTAGTTCGGAGTCCTGGATGAGATCGGGGACATGACGAGGAGTCCCGAAATGATCGAGACGTAAAGATCGATATATTGGACGACTATATTCGGACATCGGAAAGGTTCCGAGTGATTCGGTTATTTCTCGGAGTACTAGGGAGTTACGGGAATACGGGAAAGAAGTATTGGGCCTTAATGGGCCTTAGTGGGAAGGAGAGGCAGCAGCCAGGAGGTGGCGCGCGCCCCTCCCAAGCCCAGTCCGAATTGGACAAGGGGTTTGGGGCGCGGCCCCCCTCTCCCTTCCTTCTCCTCTTCCCCCCTTTCCCCGCTTCTCCTAGTTGGACTAGGAAAGGAAGAAACCTACTCCAACTAGGAGTAGGAATCCTACTCCCTTGGCGCGCCCCTCCTAGGGCTGGCCTCCTCCTCCCTGGCTCCTTTATATACGGGGGCAAGGGGGCACCCCATAGACACAACAATTGATCGTTTGATCTTTTAGCCGTGTGCGGTGCCCCCCTCCACCATAGTCCACCTCGATAATACTATAGCGGTGCTTAGGCGAAGCACTGTGTCGGTAGAACATCATCATCGTCACCACGCCGTCGTGCTGACGAAACTCTCCCTCAACACTCGGCTGGATCGGAGTTCGAGGGACGTCATCGGGCTGAACGTGTGCTGAACTCGGAGGTGCCGTGCGTTCGGTACTTGGTCGGTCGGATTGTGAAGTCGTATGACTACATCAACCGCGTTGTGCTAACGCTTCCGCTTTCGGTCTACGAGGGTACGTGGACAACACTCTCCCCTCTCGTTGCTATGCATCACCATGATCTTGCGTGTGCGTAGGATTTTTTTTGAAATGACTACGTTCCCCAATAGTGGCATCCGAGGCAGGCTTTGTGCGTAGATGTCATATGCACGAGTAGAACACAAGTGAGTTGTGGGCGATACAAGTCATACTGCTTACCAGCATGTCACACTTTGGTTCAGTGGTATTGTGAGATGAAGCGGCCCGGACCGACATTACGCGTACGCGAGACTGGTTCTTCCGACGTGCTTTGCACAGAGGTGGCTGGCGGGTGTCACTTTCTCCAACTTTAGTTGAACCGAGTGTGGCTACGCCCGGTCCTTGCGAAGGTTAAAACAGCACCAACTTGACAAACTATCATTGTGGTTTTGATGCGTAGGTGAGAACGGTTCTTGCTAAGCCCGTAGCAGCCACGTAAAACTTGCAACAACAAAGTAGAGGACGTCTAACTTGTTTTTGCAGGGCATGTTGTGATGTGATATGGTCAAGACATGATGCTAAATTTTATTGTATGAGATGATCATGTTTTGTAACCGAGTTATTGGCAACTGGCAGGAGCCATATGGTTGTCGCTTTATTGTATGCAATGCAATCGCCCTGTAATGCTTTACTTTATCACTAAGCGGTAGCGATAGTCGTAGAAGCATAAGATTGGCGAGACGACAACGATGCTACGATGGAGATCAAGGTGTCGCGCCGGTGACAATGGTGATCATGACGGTGCTTCGGAGATGGAGATCACAAGCACAAGATGATGATGGCCATATCATATCACTTATATTGATTGCATGTGATGTTTATCTTTTATGCATCTTATCTTGCTTTGATTGACGGTAGCATTATAAGATGATCTCTCACTAAATTATCAAGGTATAAGTGTTCTCCCTGAGTATGCACCGTTGCGAAAGTTCTTCGTGCTGAGACACCACGTGATGATCGGGTGTGATAGGCTCTACGTTCAAATACAACAGGTGCAAAACAGTTGCACACCCAGAATACTAAGGTTAAACTTGACGAGCCTAGCATATAACAGATATGGCCTCGGAACACGGAGACCGAAAGGTCAAGCGTGAATCATATAGTAGATATGATCAACATAGTGATGTTCACCATTGAAACTACTCCATCTCATGTGATGATCGGACATGGTTTAGTTGATATGGATCACGTGATCACTTGGAGGATTAGAGGGATGTCTATCTAAGTGGGAGTTCTTAAGTAATATGATTAATTGAACTTAAATTTATCATGAACTTAGTCCTGATAGTATTTTGTAAATTACGTTGTAGATCAATAGCTTGCGTTGTTGCTTCCCTATGTTTATTTTGATATGTTCCTAGAGAAAAATTATGTTGAAAGATGTTAGTAGCAATGATGCGGATTGGATTATCCTCATTGCTGCACAGGAGAATTATGTCCTTGATGCACCGCTAGGTGACAGACCTATTGCAGGAGCAGATGCAGACATTATGAATGTTTGGCTAGCTCAATATGATGACTACTTGATAGTTTAGTGCACCATGCTTAACGGCTTAGAATCGGGACTTCAAAGACGTTTTGAATGTCATGGACCATATGAGATGTTCCAGGAGTTGAAGTTAATATTTCAAGAAAATACCCGAGTTGAGAGATATGAGGTCTCCAACAAGTTATATAGCTAAAATATGGAGGAGAATAGCTCAAGCAGTGAGCATGTGCTCAGATTGTCTGGGTACTACAATCGCTTGAATCATGGGAGTTAATCTTCCAGATAAAATAGTGATTGACAGAATTCTCTAGTCACCATCACCAAGTTAGTAGAACTTCGTGATGAACTATAGTATGCAAGGGATGGCGAAACAATTCTCAAGCTCTTCGCAATGCTAAAATCGGCGAAGGTAGAAATCAAGAAAAACATCAAGTGTTGATGGTTGACAAGACCACTAGTTTCAAGAAAAGGGCAAAGGGAAGAAGGGGAACTTCAAGAAGACCAGCAAGCAAGTTGCTGTTCAGGAGAAGAAACCCAAGTCTGGACCTAAGCCTGAGACTAAGTGCTTCTACTGCAAGCAGACTGGTCACTGCAAGCGGAACTGCCCCAAGTATTTGGCGGATAAGAAGGATGGCAAAGTGAACAAAGGTATATTTGATATACATGTTATTGATGTGTACTTTACTAGTGTTTATAGCAACTCCTCTGTATTTGATACTATTTCTGTTGCTAAGATTAGTAACTCGAAACGGGAGTTGCAGAATAAATAGAGACTAGTTAAGGGTGAAGTGACGATGTGTGTTGGAAGTGGTTCCAAGATTGATATGATCATCATCGCAGGCTCCCTATACTTTCGGGATTAGTATTGAACATAAATAAGTGTTATTTGGTGTTTGCGTTGAGCATGAATATGATTTGATCATGTTTATTGCAATACAGTTATTCATTTAAGTTAGAGAATAATTGTTGTTCTGTTTACGTGAATAAAACCTTATATGGTCACACACCCAATGAAAATGGTTCGTTGGATCTCGATCGTAGTGATACACATATTCATAATATTGAAGCCAAAAGATGCAAAGTTAATAATGATAGTACAACTTATTTGTGGCACTGCCGTTTAGGTCATATTGGTGTAAAGCGCATGAAGAAACTCCATGCTGATGGGATTTTGGAATCACTTGATTATGAATCACTTGATGCTTGCGAACCATGCCTTATGGTGATGTGAACTAGATTATTGACTCTAGTGCAAGTGGGACACTGAAGGAAATATGCCCTAGAGGCAATAATAAAGTTATTATTTATTTCCTTATTTCATGATAAATGTTCATTATTCATGCTAGAATTGTATTAACCGGAAACATAATACTTGTGTGAATACATAGACAAACAGAGTGTCACTAGTATGCCTCTACTTGACTAGCTCGTTCATCAAAGATGGTTATGTTTCCTAGCCATAGACATGAGTTGTCATTTGATTAACGGGATCACATCATTAGGAGAATGATGTGATTGACTTGACCCATTCCGTTAGCTTAGCACTTGATCGTTTAGTATTATGCTATTACTTTCTTCATGACTTATATATGTTCATATGACTATGAGATTATGCAACTCCCGTTTACCGGAGGAACACTTTGTGTGCTACCAAACGTCACAACGTAACTGGGTGATTATAAAGGTGCTCTACATGTGTCTCCGAAGGTACTTGTTGGGTTGCCGTATTTCGAGATTAGGATTTGTCACTCTGATTGTCGGAGAGGTATCTCTGGGCCCACTCAGTAATGCACATCACTATAAGCCTTGCAAGCATTGTAACTAATGAGTTAGTTGCGGGATGATGTATTATGGAACGAGTAAAGAGACTTGCCGGTAACGAGATTGAACTAGGTATGGAGATACCGACGATCGAATCTCGGGCAAGTAACATACCGCTGACAAAGGAAACAACGTATGTTGTTATGCGGTTTGACCGATAAAGATCTTCGTAGAATCTGTGGGAGCCAATATGAGCATCCAGGTTCCGCTATTGGTTATTGACCGGAGACGTGTCTCGGTCATGTCTACATAGTTCTCGAACCCGTAGGGTCGGCACGCTTAAACTTCGATGATGGTTATATTATGAGTTTATGTGTTTTGATGTACCGAAGGTAGTTCGGAGTACCGGATGAGATCGGGGACCTGACGAGGAGTCTCGAAATGATCGAGACGTAAAGATCGATATATTGGACGACTATATTCGGACATCGGAAAGGTTCCGAGTGATTCGGGTATTTTTCGGAGTACCGGGGAGTTACGGGAACACGGGAAAAAAGTATTGGGCCTTAATGGGCCTTAGTGGGAAGGAGAGGCAGCAGCCAGGAGGTGGCGCGCGCCCCTCCCAAGCCCAGTCCGAATTGGACACGGGGTTTGGGGCGCGGCCCCCCTCTCCCTTCCTTCTCCTCTTCCCCCCTTCCCCCCCTTCTCCAAGTTGGACTACGAAAGGAGGAAACCTACTCCAACTAGGAGTAGGAATCCTACTCCCTTGGCGCGCCCCTCCTAGGGCCGGCCTCCTCCTCCCTTGCTCCTTTATATACGGGGGCAAGGGGGCACCCCATAGACACAACAATTGATCGTTTGATCTTTTAGCCGTGTGCGGTGCCCCCCTCCACCATAGTCCACCTGGATAATACTGTAGCGGTGCTTAGGTGAAGCCCTGCGTCGGTTGAACATCATCATCGTCACCACGCCGTCGTGCTGACGAAACTCTCCCTCAACACTCGGCTGGATCGGAGTTCGAGGGACGTCATCGGGCTGAACGTGTGCTGAACTCGGAGGTGTCGTGCGTTCGGTACTTGATCGGTCGGATCGTGAAGACGTACGACTACATCAACCACGTTGTGCTAACGCTTCCGTTTTCGGCCTACGAGGGTACGTGGACAACACTCTCCCCTCTTGTTGCTATGCATCACCATGATCTTGCGTGTGCGTAGGAATTTTTTTGAAATTATTACGTTCCCCAACAGTGGATCCTTGCCAAGGGCATATGTACCTACAAGCAACAAGTCAATATTAGAAGCTAACTAGTGTCCAGGCCTGGATCTATATGCACTACATTGTGGAACGACGGGGGGAGTACAAGCCAAGGGATGAAGCTAACCTCGGCAAAAAATAGTGGCCACTCCCGTTGTTGTCCTGCATAAGTAGTGGAAAGGCATGATAAGTACAGCAATCTTAACATCAAACAAAGGTAAACAACATCATCCCCAAATGATAGCTTGAATGTGTTGGTTTCAGCATGCTGTTAAAGCAGATATAAAATGGAAGGGAATGTTACCGACAGCAGGCTTAACAGCCATCAAATATTGCAATTCAAACTAGTATTGTTGAAAATGAATAGAATGTAGGTAATGCTTAAACATCACACTGGATAAATGTGTAAAACTGAAATAAAGGGCATGTGTTAACTACATCGGGAATAACTGGAACCAAATATAGCCGTTCAAACTGGTATTGATGTAGTTGAGCGGCACAGTTCCGACTTGCACATAATGAACCACACATTGTGAATGACTGAAATAAACAAGGCATAAAGGACCAGTATAACAACCAAATATAGCCATTGAAAACTGGATAGTCTCACTGCAACCAACCTAACAAGCAAATACAGATAAACATGGCATATGCTTGAAAACTGGACCAATGCTCACTGCAACCAACCTAACAAGCAGATAAAGATAAAAAAGGCATCTACTTGATAACCGGAGAAATGCTAAAAAAGCAACCTAACAACCAAATATAGATAAACAAGGCATCTACTTGATAACTGGAGAAACGCTATAAAAAAGCAACCTAACAACCAAATACAGATAAACAAGGCATCTACTTGATAACTGGACAAATACTCACTGCAACCAAATTAAGAACCAAATACAGATAAACAAGGTATCTGCTCGATAACTGAAAAATGCTCACTCCAACCAACCTAACAACCAAATACAGATAAACAAGGCATCTACTCACTATAAACAACCAAATATAGCCATTCGTGAAACTAAAGTGGACAATTCATATTTAAACATCACATAGACCTATTGAACAATACATTTTTGCATAACTAAAATAATTAAACACGGCACAGTTAAAGCACCGCACGGCAAATGCTACTACAACAAAGGGTACGGGTTGGCAAGCTAGAAAAGGTAATATTTGCAGATAGAATGTTGCCTCACATTTCATGGACGGGATCCTTCCAGTTGGAAGAGCACAGACCCATGGTGCGCTCTCTGATGTCACAGATGGGCTTTTTCACCTTGGAAGAACCTTCGTGGGTGCCCTCCTCGTGGTCTTGGTCGATGAGATATGACATGGAAATTGAGGATCCCGTGTCCTTCAGAAGTGACAAAACGGGCTTGATGGCGTATAAAGCTCGCAAATCCTTGACTGCTTGGCGGAGGAGATCAGCGGCAGGGCCATCGAAGAGATCGACGGCGGTTGAACCAGAGGGGTTGGGGATGGACCACTTAACCTGTGACATGGCCCGCGTGAAGCCGTCGGGGTGGACGAGCTTGATGTCGTAGCCAGCTTTCCCGAGATACAGTAATACGCTAGCCCGCTGACATGAAGCCTTCGGCGTGGCAACGTAGGTAACGTCTTCCCTGGCTTCCGCGGCGACGTGTCGCTCCGGGATCGACAGGTCGGGGCAAACGGCGGCCACCTCGCCGACATCCGCCGGAGAGGCCATGATAAACCTCTTCTTGGCCGAACGCTCGTCGGGCTCCCCGGGATACGTGGTCGAGCTTAGGCTGCGACATTCTGGAGCAGGGGATGTGGATCCGGCGGGGAGGGACACCGCCTGCCTCATTTAAAAACTCAGGGGAGTGGGGCGACGGTATGGGAATCGCTGGATAACCTGAACTTTATTATCTAAGCTAGGAGGAACGGGCAGACTAAAAGGGTTGGCGGCGGCGCCGGCGGCGGCCGCGAGCTAGGTTCGAAGGGGGGGAGGGGGCGGGTGGAGGACTGTGGAGGGGGTGGTGTTTGAGGATACGCCGCGGCTACTAAAAATCTTAGTAATGGTGGGTGGAGATGGTGGTGGACGAGGGAGGGCGACGGTTCAAATGCCTCGGCTGCTAAAATTTTACTATAAGGTCGGTGTTGGAGGAGTGTGGGCGACGGTTCAAGTACGACGGCTACTAAAATTTGGGTAAAGGAATTGATGCGGGGAGGGATGATGTCTACTACGCAACCTTCTTCTTGTAGACGTTGTTGGGCCTCCAAGTGCAGAGGTTTGTAGGACAGTAGCAAATTTCCCTCAAGTGGATGACCTAAGGTTTATCAATCCGTGGGAGGCGTAGGATGAAGATGGTATCTCTCAAGCAACCCTGCAACCAAATAACAAAGAGTCTCTTGTGTCCCCAACACACCCAATACAATGGTAAATTGTATAGGTGCACTAGTTCGGCGAAGAGATGGTGATACAAGTGCAATATGGATGGTAGATATAGGTTTTTGTAACCTGAAAATATAAAAACAACAAGGTAACTAATGATAAAAGTGAGCACAAACGGTATTGCAATGCTAGGAAACAAGGCCTAGGGTTCATACTTTCACTAGTGCAAGTTCTCTCAACAATAATAACATAATTGGATCATATAAATATCCCTCAACATGCAACAAAGAGTCACTCCAAAGTCACTAATAGTGGAGAACAAACGAAGAGATTATGGTAGGGTACGAAACCACCTCAATGTTATTCTTTCCAATCAATCCGTTGGGCTATTCCTATAAGTGTCACAAACAGCCCTAGAGTTCGCACTAGAATAACACCTTAAGATACAAATCAACCAAAACCCTAATGTCACCTAGATACTCCATTTCACCTCAAGTATCCGTGGGTATGATTATACGATATGCATCACACAATCTCAGATTCATCTATTCAACCAACACAAAGAACCTCAAAGAGTGCCCCAAAAGTTTCTACCGGAGAGCCAAGATGAAAACGTGTGCCAACCCCTATGCATAGGTTCATGGGCGGAACTCGCAAGTTGATCACCAAAGCATACATCAAGTGGATCACGTGATATCCCATTGTCACCATAGATAAGCACGGCAAGACATACATCAAGTGTTCTCAAATCCTTAAAGACTCAATCCGATAAGATGACTTCAAAGGGAAAACTCAATCCATTACAAGAGAGTAGAGGGGGAAAAACATCATAAGATCCAACTATAATAGCAAAGCTCGCGATACATCAAGATCGTGCCAAATCAAGAACACGAGAGAGAGAGAGATCAAACACATAGCTACTGGTACATACCCTCAGCCCCGAGGGTGAACTAATCCCTCCTCGTCATGGAGAGCGCCGGGATGATGAAGATGGCCACCGGTGAGGGTTCCCCCCTCCGACAGGGTGCCGGAACAGGGTCCCGATTGGTTTTTGGTGGCTACAGAGGCTTGCGGCGGCGGAACTCCCGATCTATTCTGTGTCCCGAAGGTTTTAGGGTATATGGATATATATAGGCGGAAGAAATACGTCAGGGGAGCCACGAGGGGCCCACGAGGGTGGAGGGCGCGCCCAGGGGGTGGGCGCCCCCCCTGCCTCGTGCCTTCCTCGTTGCTTTCTTGACGTGGACTCCAAGTCTCCCGGGTTGCTTTCTTTCCAAAAATAACTTCTCCAGAAGGTTTCATTCCGTTTTGACTCCGTTTGATATTCCTTTTCTTCGAAACACTGAAACAAGGGAAAAACAGGAACTGGCACTGGGCTCTGGGTCAATAGGTTAGTCCAAAAAATAATATAAAAGTGTTTAATAAAGCCCATTAAACATCCAAGATGGATAATATAATAGCATGAATACTTCCTAAATTATAGATACGTTGGAGACGTATCACGGGAGTGTCCAAGATCGTGCACGGTCCAATAACAATATGCGTGTATGATAATAAGGAAAAGTGGCGCGGATCCGCCGATTTTTGCAACGCTCAAGGCAGGTAGTTTGTTTTTTAAAATTTCTAGCTAGCTGGTCCATCGCACACGGTTCATCCTAATTTCCAAATAAACTTACCCGCCTTTAGCTTCCATAGGTGGTGGTTTTACAGCGCACTTGCATCGCACACGGTTAAGCCAGTACCTCCACCCTTCGCTCGCGCTTGCGTGGTTGTGGTGATTTCAGCGCACTTGCATCGCACACGGTTGAGCCAGTACCTCCACCCTTTGCTCGCGCTTACGTGGTCGTGGTGATTTCAGCGCACTTGCATCACACACGGTTGAGCCAGTACCTCCACCTTAATTTGCTCGCGCTTGCGCGGTCGTGGTGATTCACATCGCACTTGTATCGCACACGGTTTAGATATTATACCCCGTGTCCATTGAGGATCATTAGAGTCTTTGCAGTAAAAAAATAACGTTAGGGAGGGTCAAAAGACAGCCACACCAGCATGTGGCCCAAATATATATGAGTGAAAAGGGTGGTATGTGATGTTCAAAATTCCAATGCACAACTTTGACCCTGCGGGCCCACGGTTGGGCGCGCCATTAAAGATCGATGAGAGGGGCCGGAAGTCAAGAACCACCTGGAAGTGGCCAAATATATGTACGAATATTGGGGATGATTAAGACTTTAAATACACAATGCATAACTTTGGTGGCACCTGCCTCGCAAACCCGAAAGCACCCTAACAACCACCTAGCTAGGATATATATACTGACATAATGTCGTACCTAGCTAGGATGCTTGGCCCACCACCTCCCACTTCGTGTCAGCGGGGCGGATGCACGTAATGATCGATACTTTGGCCATACATGCATGTCGCTATGACCTACCATAAGAGGACCAATGAATCTTTCGTTTGGTCAAATGACAGTTGTTGTTGTCGATAAACCGCTTGGGCCAATAGATTGAACCATCATAAACATTGCACGAGAGGGACCAAAAAACCAGCACCTCTTGCATGCGGCCTAAAATGATGTACGTTGGGAAGGGGTGATGTGTTTTTTCAATATAGAATAATGTACAATTTAGATGTGGTGCCTACCTCTTGATACAGACAACAACCATGAAGGCAAGGTAGTTAAGGACGAGATACGTACGCAGGGTTTGATGTAGGTCGAACCCAGCAATCCGAGCATCCGGGAGGGAATCCTGACAACGCATGAGCTCGAGCTTTGGTTGACCAACATTTGACGGTGACCGGCCCTAACATGAACTAGGAGGAATCCATTCATGGCCAACACATACCCCTCATTATCGGTCAAAGGGATGATATACATACACTCGGGGAGCCCACAGATATCCGTGTCATCACAAAAAACCGCACAAGGGAGACGTGGTCGATCAGAAGACCACGTATACACTGCATGTGGCCCAAAAATATGTATGGGTACGATGGTGTATGATGTGTTTAAATCCCAAATACACAACTTCGATGGGCCACGCCAAGTACATTACAAACCGAACACCGTACCCGACTCCAAGCCTGATTCAATACCTATATATGATGTCAGTTTCCCAACTTCGAGGCGGCGGCGGGGGGGGGGGGTCGTCCCACGCATGCGCTCAAACATTATTTTGTCTAGCATGGGACACATCTATATATATCTATACATCTATACACATATATAGTGTGCGAATAACTATGAAAGTTGCTCGTTGGATGAAGCCAATCCGACGGTACAGAGATGGCAAATCTGAGCACTACTGGCCGTTGGATATCATCTACATTCCACCAGATTCTGCCACATGTACAATCTAGAAGACTCCATGGTTGAACTTAAGCATAATGCACAAACCTCAAAACACAAGCACTTCTCCTTTGTTCTCTAGAATCTTCCATATCTTAATTGACCAAACCTTTTTTTCTAAATGAATTGTCACTTTTTGTTTTTACCTTTATAATGCATAATTCCATGAATCTTAAAATAGTTTTTTTTACAAAACTAATTGATTTTGGATGATATGAACTATAAGAATTAAATGAACATCTACATCATGCACACCTAGGAGAAGAGGCGGGAAACCGATGAGAGGAGTGGCGAGAAACGGTATCCTGTTTTGAATGAAAACCTAGTAGAGAAGGAAGCGTGAGCTACACGACGCATGCGCATAGTGGTTACCCATGTAATGCATGTGCTGTCGAAAGGGCTCAGGGTTGCCGTTCGATATGGGAGCATCCAACGGTGCACACGTACGATTCATGGGGTTTGGGTTCTGGCGATCAGAACGCAGGACTCAGATCGCGCGTGCAGCGGGGGGAATATCATACAGAAACCAACATTCGGTGGAAACCGGTGAAAACCACGAGAAAAAGATGTTTTGAAGTTTCAAAAAAAATTCAAAAAATGCGGGATGTTAAGAGGATGATGTTTTATTGGAACACAAAATTTCAAGTTGAAACACATTAAGAGATGTGAGCTATGAAAAAGACAAAATCAGTGTTGAATAGTGCCGAATAGTAATGTCACTATTCAGGGCGGTATTTGTCTTTTTCATAGCTCACATCTCGTAATGTTTTTCAACTTGAAATTTTGTGCCGCAATAAAACATCACCTTCTTAACATCCCACATTTTTTCAGATTTTTATGAAACTTTAAAATATGGTTTCCACGAAATTTTCATTGAATAACGGCTTTCGTGAGTGAACTGTGTGCTATTTGAAAACATTTCGTGAGAAGAATCTCGGTTTTTAAATCCCGTAAATCCAAAACTAAGCTGAAAATCATGAAACCTGCCATGGTGTCACGACATCGCACTTATATGTCGAGGAATTTTTTCGTCCATTGTGGCACAAGTTTTATTACAAGCCTCTTACAAACCGGAGCTTCTCTCAAAGAAGCCTCGTGGTTCTGATAGGGAAACGTGTCCCCCTTGTGGGCGAAACGTAATCACTGCCTCTTTTCACCTTGTATTTTCTTCTACGGGCAACATGGAACGACAGGATATCCGTGCTGAAATTTAAACTTATTCAGGGTTCGTTTGGCTTTTTATACACTAATTAAGTTTCCTAGGCATTTAATGTCCATAATTCAAATCTGAACTACAAATACATGCTCCAGTTCACCAAAATGGCTAGAAAAATTATACATGTGTCCTCGGGTGCATGTTTAGGTTCCATGCCAGGAATGGGAACGAACTACAACCGTACTAGTGTCATGGCTCGTACTCAAACATTTCGAATCTCGGTTTTGAAGTCCCCATAAATCAGAAACTCACCAGAAAGTCATCAAAGGTGGCATGGTGTCACGTCATGGCACAAATTTGTCGTGGTAAAAACATTGTCCAATTTGGGCCAAGCTTTATTACAAACCTCTTAATTAAATTGGAGCTTCTCTCAAAGAAGCCTCGTGGTTCTGATAGGGAAACGTGTTCCCCTTGTGGGCGAAACGTAATCACTGCCTCTTTTTGCCTTGTATTTTCTTTCACGGGCAACATGGAAGCACAGGATATCCGTGCTGAAATTTAAACTTATTCAGGGTTCGTTTGGCCTTTTTATACACTAATTGAGTTTCCTAGGCATTTAATGTCCATAATTCAAATTTGAACTACAAATACATGCTCCAGTTCACCAAAATGGCTAGAAAAATTATACATGTGTCCTTGGGTGCATGTTTAGGTCTCATGCCAGGAATGGGAACGAATTACAACCGTACCGGTGTCCTGGCTCCTCCTCAAACATTTTGAATCTCGGTTTTTAAGTCCCCATAAATCCTAAACTCACCAGAAATTCATCAAAGGTGGCAAGGTGTCATGTCAAGGCACATATATGTCGTGGTAAAAACATTGCCAATTTGGGCCAAGCTTTATTACAAACCTCTTACAAACCGGAGCCTGTCGCAAGAACCCTCGTGGTTTCAATAGGGAAACGTGTCCCCTTGTGGGCCAAACGATAATCACTCCCTCTTCTAGCCTCGTATTTTCTTCCACACGCGACACAGAACAACTGGAGATTCGCGCTGAACTTTGAAATTATTCAGGGTTCGTTTGACCTTTTTAGTCATTAATTGAGTTTTCTAGGCATTTAATGTCCATCATTCAAATCCGAACTACAAATACATGCTCCACGGCACCAAAATGGCTAGAAAAAACGTACATGTTTCCTTAGGGTGCATGTTAGGTCCCATGGAACGAATGCAGACGAATTCAACCATCTCGCCATCCTGGCCTAGCCACAAACATTGCGAATCTCGGTTTTTAAATGTCTGTAAATCCAAAACTCACCAGGAAATCATGAAACTTGGCATGGTGTCACTACATGGTATATATAATTGTCCAATTTGGGCGAAGCTATATTACAAGCCTTTTACAAACCGGAGCCTGTCGCAACCCTCGTGGTTCCGGTAGGGAAACATGCCCCTCTTGTGGGCGAAACGATAATCGATGCCTCTTCTTGCCTTGAACTTCGTTTTCTACAGGCAACATAGAATAACAGGAGTGTCGGGCTGAAATTTGAAAATGTTCAGGGTTCGTTCGGCCATTGTATATATATTACTAATTACTAAGTTTTCTATGCATTTAATGTAGTCCATAATTCAAATTTGAACTACAACCACATGCTCCAGTGAAACAAAATGGGTGGGAAATCGTACATGTGTCATTGGGTGCATGTTTAGGTCTCGTTTAAGGAATGAGAATGAATTACAAACTTTTCGTCGTCCTGAAACAATGAGAATATCGGTTTTTAAATCCCAGTAAATAAAAAAGTCACCCAAAAAACATGAAACTTGGCATGGTTTCATGACATGGCACATATATGCCGTGGTAAAAAAATCGTCCAGATTGAGAAGAGGCGCACACATTAGTAGCCAACGAAGTTCTTTTTGAAACAAAAAGCTGACACGTAAATATCGCAAACGGTTGTATTATATTTACCGTGTCAAAATTTAACCATACTCGGTGGCGTGCGTGCAGCTATTTGATTAGACGGGATGAGCGCGAGAAGTCAGTCGTGCAGGTTCGACGGGACGCGTGCAAGCAGTCCGCCGCGCAGGCTTGACGGGACGTGTGCATCATGTTCACCTCGCAGGCTCGACGGGACACGTGCGAGCAGCAAGGCCGCCCATGCTCACCGGGAAGCGAGCTCTTTGACCTCCATGCACCAGCCGCCGCCCGCCTCGCTCACAACTTCTCCATTAATGGGTTAATTAAAGCACCTGGACGGAGGGTGTTTGCTTGTGATCCCATGGCAGCATTTGCTTTGTTCGTGTTTTCAACTAGTATTCCGCCCTAATTTAAATTGCCACATAGGGCAACGAATAACACGACCACAAATAAAATGGCAACGGATAATACGACGACAAATTTACAATGGCACACATAATAATTGTCTTACATATTTCGGATAATTTAAAATGCCACATGCGGCAAAGCCCGGAAGCCACGGGGGCAAGAGAAGAAGGAAATTGCAGACAACGATCTGGGTCGATACTGTCTCTACTCGTCGATGCATCACCGGGCAGCCAAATCCCCCAGCTCCTTCTTCAATTCCTCATGACTTTGCTTGAAAGTAGCCACGGATTCCTCCACCTCCTGCTCGCACTCGATCCAGAGCTTCCTCAAGCCACCCATCAATTCCTCGATGGCCGCTTTCAGCATCATCTCCGAGGCACTGCTCTGCTCATGCAACATCTTCCAGCCGGCGGCTTCCTCCTCCTTCTCGGTGACCAACCTGAGGAGCTTCGCATTGTCATCCATGAGTTGCTCGACGAGACTGGTCGCCTTGTCAACCGAGGCATCGCTAATCTTGAGCAGCTTCATCAAGCCGTCGACTAGCTCCTGCTCCGTAGGGCCGCCAGCGAGAATGTCGTCGTCGCTGGCGAAGGACTTCAGGAACGCCGGCTTGTCACGATGGCTGACACCGCGAATGCGCTTGTGAGAGCCCTCGCGTGCCCATGAGAGCTTGTTCGAGGGATCCGCGGCGCGCCGGGACATCTCTGCTGCGGCTGCGGCTTCGCAAAGGGACCTCTCTAGTGCTTCCGCGGCATTGGTCTTTGCTGCCTGGTTATACGTCCACCCTAAACTCCTCCTACCGTTCATGGCGGAACGACTTGACAGACAAAACCAGTTTTGTGGGTGATGAGGAGAGGAACTATGAAGTAATTTTCGATTGGGTAGTTTTTATAGCCCTGTGCTAAGTGTGAACACATATTAGTTTGATAGGTGTGAACAGATTTCCAATTACTTATTGCGTTGTAATCAGCAATGTGACAAGAAACAAGGTCAAAATTTATTGATGGCAGAAGGTTGACCACGTGGTTGCTCACCGTTGAGGCGGCCGCGGCGCGCTCCGCTCTGGCGTCCCTGCGCGCGCTCTGCTCGCCGTTGAGGCAAGGTTACAATGGCATTCGCTGGAGCGCGGGAAGACTAAGTGGAGCACACACAACCTGAATACCGTATCCGGTGCCACGTGTTATTTATCACACAAGTGTTAACATAAGGAAATGTATGTGTAACTTACTAATCATCGCACACGAGTACTCGCAGACGCATCGTGTGCGATACTCCTAGCCACCGCAAGCAACTAGTTTGCATTTTTCAAAGTTTTTTGTACACACAGAATCGCACACGAGCTAACTGTATTAACCGTCTGTGTTGTAATTTCTCATCACAAACAGTTCATCCGAGTCGGCTGTTTGCCATGTATCACACACATCTTGTTAAGTTGAACCGTTTCTGTTGCGTTCGCTAATCGAAAGCAGTTCGTCCGAGTGAATCGCATGCCCTATATCACACACACCTTGATCTGGCTAACCGTTTATGTTGCACTACCTAATAGCAAACAGTTCATCGGAGCGAACTGTATGCCGTATATCACACACACATTGATATGGCTGCCCGTTTCTGTTGTTCTGCCTCATCGCAAACAGTTCGGACGGGTTGACCGTGTGCCCTGAATCGCACACACAACTAAAATCTGAACCGTGTTTGATGCATCCTCCATCGCAAACGTTTTGCACCTTTTTTGACGGGTTTTTTACACCATCGTTTGCGATTATGGCATCGCACACAGTTTCGTCGAAGGGTCTCTGATCGTAGTGTCGCGTTAGCAGCATCCTGCAGTAGTGTTGCAAACCTCAACATAAGTATTTCTCAATTCCACAATTACTCAACTAGCACCACTCTAATATTACCATCTTTATATCTCAAAACAATTATCAAGTATTAAACTTCTCATAGTATTTAATGCACTCTATATGAATGTTTTTATTATACCCATCTTGGATGCCTATCATATTAGGGCTAATTTTATAGCCAAAGCATATTATCATGCTGTTATAAAAGACTCTCAAAATAATACAAGTGAAACGTGAGAGATCAATAATTTCTATAAAATAAAATCACCACCGTTCTCTAAAAAGTTATAAGTGAAGCACTAGAGCAAAATTATCTAGCTCAAAAGATATAAGTGAAGCACATAGAGTATTCTAATAAATTCCAATTCATGTGTGTCTCTCCCAAAAGGTGTGTACAGCAAGGATGATTGTGGTAAACTAAAAAGCAAAAACCCAAATCATACAAGACGCTCCAAGCAAAACACATATCATGTGGTGAATAAAAATATAGCCTCAAGTAAAGTTACCGATACACGAAGACGAAAGAGGGGATGCCTTCCGGGGCATCCCCAAGCTTCGGCTTTTGGTTGTCCTTGAATTTTACCTTGGGGTGCCTTGTTAATCCCCAAGATTAAGCTCTTGCCACTCCTTATTCCAAAATCCATCAAATCTTTACCCAAAAACTTGAAAACTTCACAACACAATACTTAAACAGAAAATCTCATGAGCTCCGTTAGTATAAGAAAATACATCACCACTTTAAGGTACTGTAATAAACACATTCTTTATTTATATTGGTGTTAAACCTACTGTATTCCAACTTATCTATGGTTCATACCCCCCGATACTAGCCATAGATTCATCAAAATAAGCAAACAACACACGAAAAACAGAATCTGTCAAAAACAGAACAGTCTGTAGCAATCTGTATCAAACGTATACTTATGTAAGTCCAAAAATTCTGAAATAAATTGGTGGACATGAGGAATTTGTTTATTAATCATATGCAAAAAGAATCAACCTAAAGCACTCTCCAGTAAAAAATCGCATCTAATCTCGTCAGCGCAAAAGTTTCTGTTTTTTACAGCAAGATTGCAAAGACTTCACCCAAGTCTTCCCAAAGGTTCTAATTGGCACAAACACTAATTTAAACATAAAAGAACATCTAAACAGAATCTATATGAATTATTTATTACTAAACAGGAACAAAAAGCAAGGAACAAAAATAAAATTGGGTTGCCTCCCAACAAGCGCTATCGTTTAACGCCCTAGCTAGGCATAAAAGCAAGAATAGATCTAGGTATTGTCATCTTTGGTATTTAATCCATAAGTGGCTCTCATAATAGATTCATAAGACAATTTAATTTTCTTCCTAGGAAAGTGTTCCATGCCTTTCCTTAATGGAAATTGGAATCTAATATTTCCTTCTTTCATGTCAATAATTGCACCAATCGTTCTAAGGAAAGGTCTACCGAGAATAATAGGACATGTAGGATTGCAATCTATATCAAGAACAATGAAATTTACGGGCACATAATTACTATTTACAATAATAAGAACATCATTAATCCTTCCCATAGGTTTCTTAATGGTGGAATCCGCAAGATGCAAATTTAAAGAACAATCATCAAATTCACGGAAACCTAGCTCATCACACAAAGTTTTTGGAATCGTGGAAACACTAGCACCCAAATCACATCAAGCATGGCATTCATAATCTTTAATCTTAATCTTAATAGTAGGTTCCCACTCATCATAAAGTTTTCTAGGGATAGAAACTTCTAGTTCAAGCTTTTCTTTATGGGATTGCATTAAAGCATCAACGATTTGTTTGGTAAAAGCTTTATTTTGATCATAAGCATGAGGAGAATTTAACACGGATTGCAACAAGGAAATACAATCTATCAAAGAACAATTATCATAATTAAATTCCTTGAAATCCAAAATAGTTGGTTCATTGCTATGTAAAGTTTTGACCTCTTCAATCCCACTTTTACCAATTTTTGCATCAAGATCTAAAAACTCCAAATCATTGGGACGCCTTTTAACTAAAGTTGACTCATCTCCAGTCCCATCTTTATCGAGATTAATATTGGAAAACAAAGATTTAATAGGAGACACATCAATCACTTTTTGATCTTCATTATTATTATCATGAAAACTAGAAGAACACGCTTTTACAAAGCAATCTTTTTTAGCACGCATCCTAGCGGTTCTTTCTTTGCACTCATCAATGGAAATTCTCATGGCTTTGAGAGACTCATTGATGTCATGCTTAGGTGGAATAGATCTAAGTTTCAAAGAATCAATATCAAGAGAAATTCTATCCATGTTCCTAGCCAACTCATCAATCTTAGGCAATTTTCCTTCAAGCAAAGCATTGAAATTCGTTTGCTTATTCATAAATTCTTTAACACTAGTCTCAAAATCAGAGGGCATCTTATTAAAATTTCCATAAAAGTTGTTGTAGGAATTACCATAATTATTAGAGGAATTACTAGGAAACGGCCTAGAATTAAAATTCCCTCTATACGCATTGTTACCAAAATTGTTCCTACCAACAAAATTCACATCCATAGATTCATTATTATTCTCAATCAAAGTGGACAAAGGAATATCATTAGGAGCAGAAGAAACACTTTTATTAGCAAACAATTTCATAAGTTCATCCATCTTTCCACTTAAAACATTAATCTCTTCAATAGCATGAACTTTTTTACTAGTGGATCTTTCGGTGTGCCATTGAGAATAATTAACCATAATATTGTCTAGGAGTTTAGTAGCTTCTCCTAAAGTGGTTTCCATAAAAGTGCCTCCCGCAGCCGAATCCAAAAGATTTCTAGAAGCAAAATTCAATCCAGCATAAATTTTTTGTATAATCATCCATAATCCAAACCATGTGTAGGGCAATTACGTATCATTAATTTCATCCTCTCCCAAGCTTGTGTAACATGCTCATGATCAAGTTGCTTAAAATTCATAATATCGTTTCTAAGAGAGATGATCTTAGCGGGAGGAAAATACTTCGAGATAAAAGCATCTTTCCACTTATTCCATGAATCTACTATTTTTAGGCAAAGAAGAGAACCAAGTTTTAGCACGATCTCTAAGCGAAAATGGAAATAGCTTCAATTTAAAAATATCATTATCCACATCTTTCTTCTTTTGCATATCACACAAATCAACGAAGTTGTTTAGATGGGTAGCGGCATCTTCACTAGGAAGGCCAGAAAATTGATCTTTCATAACAAGATTCAACAAAGCGGTATTGATTTCATAAGATTCAGCATCGGTAGTAGGAGCAATCGGAGTGCTAATAAAATCATTATTGTTGGTATTGGAAAAGTCACAAAATTTAGTATTATCTTGAGCCATCATGACAAACAATCAATCCAACACACAAGCAAACAAGAAGCAAGCAAAAAGAGGCGAACGAAAAAGGGTGAATAAAACGGCAAAGGTGAAGTGGGGGAGAGGAAAACGAGAGGCGAATGGCAAATAATGTAATGCGAGGGACAAGAGTTTGTGATGGGTACTTGGTATGTCTTGACTTGAGTGTAGATCTCCCCAGCAACGGCGCCAGAAATCCTTCTTGCTACCTCTTGAGCATGCTTTGGTTTTCCCTTGAAGAGGAAAGGGTGATGCAACAAAGTAGCGTAAGTATTTCCCTCAGTTTTTGAGAACCAAGGTATCAATCCAGTAGGAGACTACACGCCAGTCACCTATTACCTGCAGAAACAATCAAGAACCTTTGAACCAGCGCGATAAAGCGGATGTCAATCCCTTCACAGCCACATGCAAAAGTGAGATATGATAAAGATAATAAGATAAATATTTTTGGTATTTTTGTTGTATAGATTGGAAAATAAAGATTGCAAAATAAATAGTTAACTACAATTATAGATCGGAAACTTATATGATGTAAAGTAGACCCGGGGGCCATAGGTTTCGCTAGTGGCTTCTCTCATGATAGCATATATTACAGTGGGTGAACAAATTACTGCCGAGCAATTGATAGAAAAGCGCATAGTTATGATGATATCTAAGGCAATGATCATGAATATAGGCATCAAGTTCGTGTCAAGTAGACCGAAACGATTCTGCATCGACTACTATTACTCCACACATCGACCACTATCCCGCATGCATGTAGAGTATTAAGTTCATAAGAACGGAGTAACGCATTAGGCAAGATGACATGATGTAGAGGGATAAACTCAAGCAATATGATATAAAACCCATCTGTTTATCCTCGATGGCAACAATACAATACGTGTCGGTTCCCTTTCTGTCACTGGGATCGAGCACCGCAAGATTGAACCCAAAGCTAAGCACTTCTCCCATTGCAAGAAAGATCAATCTAGTAGGCCAAACTAAACCGATAATTCGAAGAGACTTGCAAAGATATCAAATCATGCATATAAGAATTCAGAGAAGAACAAAATAATATTCATAGATAATCAAGTTCATAAACCCACAATTCATCGGATCTCGGCAAACACACTGCAAAAGAGTATTACATCGAATAGATCTCCAAGAACATCGAGGAGAACTTTGTATTAAGAACCAAAGAGAGAGAAGAAGCCATCTAGCTAATAACTATGGACCCGAAGGTCTGTGGTAAACTACTCACACATCATCGGAGAGGCTATGGTGTTGATGTAGAAGCCCTCCGTGATCGAATCCCCCTCCGGCAGATCGCCGGAAAAGGCCCCAAGATGGGATCTCACTGGTATAGAAGGTTGCGGCGGTGGAAAAGTGGTTTCGTGGCTCTCCTGGATGTTTTCATGGTATAAGAGTATATATAGGCAAAAGAAATAGGTCGGTAGAGCTCTGTGGGGCCCACGAGGGTGGGGTCACGCCTACCCCCCGGGCGCGCTCTCCTGCCTCGTGGCCACCTCGCTGAGTCCCAGACTTCAACTCCAAGTCTTCTGGATTGCGTTTGTTCCATGAAAGATCCTCACGAAGGTTTTGTTCCGTTTGATATTCCTTTTCTGCGAAACACTGAAATAGGCAAAAACAACAATTTGCACTGGGCCTTTGGTTAATAGGTTAGTCCCAAAAATAATATAAAGAGCATATTAAAGCTCATTAAACATCCAAAACAAATAATATAATAGCATGGAACAATCAAAAATTATAGATACGTTGGAGACGTATCAGGATGATCGGGCAAAGCATTAAGTAACTAGAGAAGCCTCCCCCAAGCTTGTGGGAGACTCTCTTTTTTAATTTGCACAAAGTTAAATATTTCCTGTAAGCAGCTTGTTTCTTATGAGCAGGAAAATATTTTTCAGAGAAGTAATAGATCATATCCTAGGGACTACGCACACAACCAGGAGCAAGAGAATTAAACCATATCTTATCATCACCCTTTAATGAGAAAGGAAACAACTTAAGAATATAATAATAATGATTTTTTTCCTCATGAGCAAACATGATGGCTATATCATTTAATTTAGTAAGATGTGCCACAACAGTTCCAGATTCATAACCATGGAAAGGATCAGATTCAACTAAAGTAATTAACTCAGGATCGACATAGAATTCATAATCCTTATCAGTAACAAAAAATAGGTGAAGTAGCAAACTTAGGATCATATTGCATTCTAGCATTCAAAGATTTTTCTTTCCACTTGCATAGTAGTTTCTTAAGATCATCTCTATCTTACAAGCAAGAAAGTCCCTAGCGACCTCTCCATCCGTAACATAACCCTCGGGTACAATAAGCAATTCATATCTGGGAGAGCTAGGTCTAGAAGGTGTTTCAAAGTGTTCAGTTTCAATAATTTCATCAGTTTCAGCATTCTCAATATATTTAGCTCTAGCAAGTTGTTCATCAAGAAATTCACCCGATGGCAAATTATTATCAAGCAGAGCAGTAGTATCATCATAAGCATCATGCATAGCAGAAGTAGCATCATCAATAACATGCGACATATTAGAATCGATAGCAGGTGTACGTGTCGCAAGTTTACTCAAAATAGAAGGTCAATCAAGTGTAGTGGTACATGGCAGTTCCTTACCTCCCCTCGTAGTAGAGGGGAAAATATTGGTTCTAGTATCTTTCAGATTCCTCATAGTGATCAACAGATATAAATCCCAAGTGACTCAGATAATAGAGTTGTGCTCCCTGGCAATGGCGCCGGAAAAAGGTATTGATAACCCACAAGTATAGGGGGTCGCAACAGTTTTCGAGGGTAGAGTATTCAACCCAAATTTATTGATTCGACACAAGGGGAGCCAAAGAATATTCATGAGCATTAGCAGCTGAGTTGTCAATTCAACCAAACGTCAAAGACTTAATATCTGTAGCAAAGTATTTAGTAGCAAAGTAGTATGGAAGTAACGGTAAAAGTGGCAAAAGTAACAACAGCAATTTTGTAGCGATTGTGACAATGGTAAAGGCAAAGTAACTTAGCAAAGATCAATATGTGAAAAGCTCGTAGGCAATGGATCGGCAATAATAATTGTGTCGGATAATATTCATCATGTAGCAGTCATAACCTAGGGTGACACAGAACTAGCTCTGATTCATCAATATATTAAAGGCATGTATTCCGTATATAGTCATACGTGCTTATGGAAAAGAACTTGCATGACATCTTTTGTCCTACCCTCCCATGGCAGCAGGGTCCTAATGGAAACTAAGGGATATTAAGGCCTCCTTTTAATAGAGAACTGGACCAAAGCATTACCACTTAGTGAACACATGAACTCCTCAAACTACAGTAATCACCGGAAAGAATCCCAATTATTGTCACCTTGGGGTATGGGGATCATAACTCATAATAGGTGTGTACAACTTGCAAAATAGGATCAAGAACACAAATATATTCATGAACACATAATAGGTTCAGATCTGAAATCATGGCACTCGAGCCCTAGTGACAAGCATTAAGCATAGCAAAGTCATAGCAACATCAATCTCAGAACATAGTGGATACTAGGGATCAAACCCTAACAAAACTAACTCGATTACATGATAAATCTCATCCAACCCATCACTGCCAAGCAAGCCTACGATGGAATTACTCACTCTCGGCGGTGAGCATCATGAAATTGGTGATGGAGGAAGGTTGGTCATGATGATGGCGATGGATCCCCCCCTTCGGAGCCCAAAATAGACTCCAGGTCTGCCCTCCTAATGAAGAACAGGAGGTGGCGGCGGCTCCATATCATAAAACGCGATGAATCCTTCTCTCTGATTTTTTACTCTGTGAATAGGTACTTATAGAGTTGGAGTTAGGATCGGAGGAGGTCTAGGGGGGCCACAAGCCTGCAGGGCGCGCCCCCAGGGCTTGTGGCCTCTGGGTGGCCCCCTTTAGTTGATTCTTACGCCAATATTTTTTTTATTTTCTCCGTAAATTTTCAGGTCAATCCGAGAACTTTTATTTCTGCACAAAAACAACACCATAGCAATTCTTCATAGTTCCATTGAAATCATGCAAATTACAGTCCAAAACAAGGGCAAAAGAGTTTGGAAAAGTAGATATGATGGAGACGTATCAATACGTCTCTAATGTATCTATGATTTTTTATTATTTCATTCTATTATACGATCGTTCCTGCATACTTTGGCCACGATTTTACATCATTTATATTATTGTTCTGGACTAACATATTAATTTAGTGTCTGGTGTGTGTTGTTTTTTTCAGCTTATTTTTGGTTCTACAGAAAATCAATACCTACGGAGGTCTAAACGCAATGCCAGTTTTTTATGATTTTTTCTGGCCCAAAAGAAACCCTGGAAGCTTCGAGAGTCGTCCAGAGGATACCCGAGGACCCCACAAGGACAGGTGGCATGACCAGGGGAGTGGTTGCGCTACCTAGGCTTGTGGGCCCCCTGAGCCTCTGTTTGGACTAATTCCTAGCCTATAAATCCACATATATTTTAAAACCCTCGGAGCGAGCCCCGAAAAAAATTATCGCTGCTGCACGACGCTGTTCCGAAGCGATCCCATCTAGAGCCTGGTTTTAGAGTTCTGCTGAAGGGGGAAACCATTGGAGTGTCCATCTTCATCAACCTTGTTGCCTCCATGATTGTGCTGTGTAGTTCCTTCACGACCTATGGCTCCATAGTAGTAGCTAGATGGCTTTTTCTCTCTCTTTGGATCTTCAATACCATGTTCTCCTTTGAGATCAATATGATGCAATTCTTGTGGTGTGTTTGTAGGGATCCAATTAATTGTGGATTTATGATCAGATTATTCATTGATATATATTGAATCTATTGAAGTTTATTTGTTGCCTAATTTAATAATCCCTCCGTAAAGAAATATAAGAGCGTTTAGAGATCTAAATAGTCTTATATTTTTTACTGAGGGAGTAGTTATGTATGATTTTCGATCTATGAGTCTTCTCTGGCCAAGATAGATGAGTAGTTCTTCAGAGGGAGTGGTGCATAATAGTGGGTTCAATCTTGAAGTGCTCTAATCCAGTGGCAATAAAGACGAAGACACGTATTGTATTGTTGATAAATGACAGGCTTTAATCTTATATGTATGTTTACTAGTGTACGTCCATTTTGCATCATGTTTTCCTACTGTTATTTATGATGTTTTTATGCATAATAATGCTTTATGGAGTAATTCTAATGCCTTTTCTCTCATAATATGCAAGGTTTACACAAAGAGGGAGAATGCCGGCAGCTGGAATTCTGGACCTGAAAAAACTACGTCAGAGTTACCTATTCTGCACATCTCCAAATGAGCTAAAAATTTACAGAGAATTGTTTTGGAATATAAAAAAATACTAGAGCAAATAACTACCGGAGAGGGCCACCCTCGTGAGCACAAGACACCAAGGCGCGCCTGGGCCCCCAGGCGCGCCTTGGTGGGTTGTGCCCTCCTCGGCCCACCTCCGGTGCCCATCTTCTGGTATATAGGTGATTTTGACCTAGAAAAAATCAGGAGGGGACTTTCAGGACGAAGCGCTGCCGTCTCGAGGCGGAACTTGGGCAGGAGCACTTTTGCCCTCCAGCGGAGCGTTTCCGCCGGTCGAACTTCCCTCCCGGAGGGGGAAATCGAAGCCATCGTCATCACCAACAACCCTCACATTTTTGGGAGGCCAATCTCCATCAACATCTTCAATAGCACCATTTCCTCTCAAACCCTAGTTCACCTCTCGTGTTCAATCTTTGTACCGGAACCTCGGATTGGTACCTGTGGGTGACTAGTAGAGTTGATTACATCTTGTAGTTGGCTATTATATGGTTTATTTGGTGGAAGATTATATGTTCAGATCCATTATGCTATTTAATACCCCTCTGATCTTGAGCATGATTGTAATTGTGAGTAGTTACTTTTGTTCTTGAGGTCACGGGAGAAGTCATGTTGCAAATAATCATGTGAACTTGATATGTATTCGATATTTTGATGATATGTATGTTGTGATTCCCTCAGTGGTGTCACGTGAACGTCAACTACATGGAACTTCACCATATTTGAGCCTAAGGGAATGCATTCTGGAGTGGTTATTAGATGATGGGTTGCTGGAGTGACAGAAGCTTAAACCCTAGTATATGTGCTACTTCGTAAGGGACCGATTTGGATCCAAAAGTTTAATGCTATGGTTAGATTTTATCTTAATACTTTTCTCGTAGTTGTGGATGCTTGCGAGGGGGTTAATCATAAGTAGGATGTTTGTTCAAGTAAGAACAACACCTAAGAACCGGTCCACCCACATATCAAATTATCAAAGTAGCAAACATGAATCAAACCAACATGGTAAAAATGACATGATGAAATTCCCGTGTACCCTCATGAACGCTTTGCTTATCATAAGAGACCGTTTTGGCATGTCCTTTGCCACAAAAGGATTGTGCTACCTTGCTGCACTTTATTTACCGTTACCATTACTTGTCCATTACCAATTATCTTGCTATCAAACTACTTGTTACCCACTATTTCAGTGCTTGCAGAAAATACCTTGCTGAAAACCACTTGCCATTTCCTTCTGCTCCTCGTTGGGTTAGACACTCTTACTTATCGAAAGGACTACGATGTATCCCCTGTACTTGTGGGTCATCATATAGTAGTCTTCGGATGGAGTAATAGTAGTAGATGCAGTTGGAGTCAGTCTACTTATCATGGACGTAATGTTTTTGTGAGATTATGCCATGAATGATCATAGTTATGAATTACTACTTTTATGTCACTATCCGCTTTTGAGAGAGATTCCACTAGTGTACCTATGGGCCACGGGCCCATTCTCCATTAATACAGAACTCCTATAAAAGTTTCTCTTTTATTTTCCTTTACTTTTTTCTGTTTTACCTACCATTATCTATTTCTTCTTACTCTTGTAACTAGAAAGACAAGGGGCCTAACAACCCCCCTTGCCAAGTTGAGTGCATGCAATTTTTATTTATTTGTGTCAAGGTGTGGTTTACATTGTTAGCTTGGTGTCTCCTACTGGTTCGATAAACCTTGGTTTTTAACTAAGGGAAATCATTTCTGTTGTTGTGCTACATCACCTTTCCTCTTTGGGGAAGCCAACAACTCCTACAGGAGTAGCAACCACCTAGTTCTCAGGGGTATGGATGAACCTTGGTATGCATAGGAGCTGAAACGGTAATAAGGATACGAGATTTTGTTGAATTCGTAGTTTAATAAACTTCATGAATGTTGTGAAGGGGCCCCACTCAGCATTATTGTCACAAGGCCACAAATGTATCATTTTCATTGTAAAGGTTAGGAAGTGAAGGTAATTTGAGGTGGCAGTAAATCCTTCACCAAAGCTTTTACAGTTCGTAGGGGAAATACAGAGAAGCCTTAGTGAAGCCGCGTCCATGAGGAAACTCTTAATTACTGTAGTTGTAACCAACAGGGGGAGAATACGGTGGTGGCGTGTGTGGCATGAAGTGTACCTAGAGTAGAATGTATTCCGTGCCTGGCTCCGCCGAACATAAATGTCAAGAACGGCTCAAGTATCCAAACAATACTATGCCATCATATAGGTTGCGTTGGAAACATAACAATGGGTATTCCAGACTCCCTGAGAGCGCCTTACTCCTTTGTCAATTCACTTGTTACTTGTCCCACTTTTTCTATTTCTATTTTTTGTTATTTGTTTTCCGTTCACACACCACCAAAACGAATATTTATTTACGCTCTCACTTTGCTTTGAGTCTACAATTGTTTACAGGCACAATTTCCTAAGTCATTACAACGGATAAAAACCCAATTCATCTGCACCCCGTGGTATCAACTTAACCCTGTACACTTGCTGGCCATCACAGGGGAGCACCCGACCATCGAGGAGGTCAACGGGGGCTAGAGCAATGACGGAACACGGCGGAGGACACGGAAGGCGGCGGTTGGCCTAGCTGCACAAGTGGCGACTGCTTCCTGCGAGGGAAGTGGAGGAAATATGTCCTAGAGGCAATAATAAAGTTATTATTTATTTCCTTATATCATGATAAATGTTTATTATTCATGCTAGAATTGTATTAACTGGAAACTTGATACATGTGTGAATACATAGACAAACAGAGTGTCACTAGTATGCCTCTACTTGACTAGCTCGTTGATCAAAGATGGTTATGTTTCCTAGCCATAGACATGAGTTGTCATTTGATTAACGGGATCACTTCATTAGGAGAATGACGTGATTGACTTGACCCATTTCGTTAGCTTAGCACTCGATCGTTTAGTATGTTGCTATTGCTTTCTTCATGACTTATACATGTTCCTATGACTATGAGATTATGCAAGTCCCGTTTACCGGAGGAACACTTTGTGTGCTACCAAACGTCACAACGTAACTGGGTGATTATAAAGGTGCTCTACAGGTGTCTCCAAAGGTACTTGTTGGGTTGGCGTATTTCGAGATTAGGATTTGTCACTCCGATTGTCGGAGAGGTATCTCTGGGCCCACTCAGTAATACACATCACTATAAGCCTTGCAAGCATTGTGACTAATGAGTTAGTTGCGGGATGATGTATTACGGAACGAGTAAAGAGACTTGCCGGTAACGAGATTGAACTAGGTATCGAGATACCGACGATCGAATCTCGGGCAAGTAACATACCGATGACAAAGGGAACAACGTATGTTGTTATGCGGTCTGACCGATAAAGATCTTCGTAGAATATGTAGGAACCAATATGAGCATCCAGGTTCCGCTATTGGTTATTGACCGGAGAGGTGTCTCGGTCATGTCTACATAGTTCTCGAACCCGTAGGGTCCGCATGCTTAACGTTACGATGACAGTTATATTATGAGTTTATATGTTTTGATGTACCGAAGGTTGTTCGGAGTCCCGGATGTGATCACGGACACGAGGAGTCTCGAGATGGTCAAGACATAAAGATTGATATATTGGAAGCCTATGTTTGGACATCGGAAGTGTTCCGAGTGAAATCGGGATTTTTCCGGAGTACCGGGAGGTTACCGGAACCCCACGGTAGCTTAATGGGCCTTATTGGGCCTAGGTGGAAGAGAGGAGAGGAGGCTAGGGCAGGGCCGCGCCCCCCTTCCCCCCAGTCCGAATAGGACAAGGAGAAGGGGGCGGCGCCCCCCCTTCCTTCCTCCCCTCCACCTCTTCCTCCTTCCACTCCTAGTCCAACATGGAAAGGGGGGGAGTCCTACTCCCGGTAGGAGTACGACTCCTCCTGGCGCGCCTCTCCTCCCTTGGCCGCCGGCCTCCCCCTTGCTCCTTTATATACGGGGGCAGGAGGGCACCTCTCGACACACAATTGATCTACGATCTTTTAGCCATGTGCGGTGCCCCCCTCCACCATATTACACCTTGATAATATCGTAGCGGAGCTTAGGCGAAGCCCTGCGTCGGTAGAACATCATCATCACCACCACGCAGTCGTGCTGGCAAAACTCTCCCTCAACACTCGGCTGGATCGGAGTTTGAGGGACGTCATCAAGCTGAACGTGTGCTGAACTCGGAGGTGCCGTGCGTTCGGTATTTGATCGGTCGGATCGTGAAGACATACGACTACATCAACCGCGTTGTATTAACGCTTCCGCTTTTGGTCTACGAGGGTACGTGGACAACACTCTCCCCTCTCGTTGCTATGCATCACCATGATCTTGCGTGTGCATAGAAATTTTTTCAAATTACTACGTTCCCCAACAATGGTATCCGAGCCAGGTTGTATGCGTTGATGCTATGCACGAGTAGAACACAAGTGAGTTGTGGGCGATATAAGTCATACTGCTTACCAGCATGTCATACTTTGGTTCAGCGGTATTGTGAGATGAAGTGGCCCGGACCGACATTACGCGTACGCTTACGCGAGACTGGTTTCACCGTTGCGAGCACTCGTTGCTTAAAGGTGACTGGCGGGTGTCTGTCTCTCTCACTTTAGTTCAACCGAGTGTGGCTACGCCCGGTCCTTGCGAAGGTTAAAACAGCACCAACTTGACAAACTATCGTTGTGGTTTTGATGCGTAGGTAAGAACGGTTCTTGCTAAGCCCGTAGCAGCCACGTAAAACTTGCAACAACAAAGTAGAGGACGTCTAACTTGTTTTTGCAGGGCATGTTGTGATGTGATATGGTCAATACATGATGCTATATTTTATTGTATGAGATGATCATGTTTTGTAACCGAGTTATCGGCAACTGGCAGGAGCCATATGGTTGTCGCTTTATTGTATGAAATGCAATCGCCATGTAATTGTTTTACTTTATCACTAAGCGGCAGCGATAGTCGTAAAAGCAATAGTTGGCGAGACGACAACGATGCTACGATGGAGATCAAGGTGTCGCGCCGGTGACGATGGTGATCATGACGGTGCTTCGGAGATGGAGATCACAAGCACAAGATGATGATGGCCATATCATATCACTTATATTGATTGCATGTGATGTTAATCTTTTATGCATCTTATCTTGCTTTGATTGACGGTAGCATTATAAGATGATCTCTCACTAAAATTTCAAGATAAAAGTGTTCTCCCTGAGTATGCACCGTTGCGAAAGTTCTTCGTGCTGAGACACCACGTGATGATCGGGTGTGATAGGCTCTACGTTCAAATACAACAGGTGCAAAACAGTTGCACACGCGGAATACTCAGGTTAAACTTGACGAGCCTAGCATATAACAGATATGGCCTCGGAACACGGAGACCGAAAGGTCGAGCGTGAATCATATAGTAGATATGATCAACATAGTGATGTTCACCATTGAAACTACTCCATCTCACGTGATGATCGGACATGGTTTAGTTGATATGGATCACGTGATCACTTAGAGGATTAGAGGGATGTCTATCTAAGTGGGAGTTCTTAAGTAATATGATTAATTGAACTTAAATTTATCATGAACTTAGTCCTGATAGTATTTTGCAAATTATGTTGTAGATCAATAGCTCGCGTTGTTGCTTCCCTGTGTTTATTTTTGATATGTTCCTAGAGAAAAATTATGTTGAAAGATGTTAGTAGCAAAGATGCGGATTGGATCCGTGATCTGAGGATTATCCTCATTGCTGCACAGAAGAATTATGTCCTTGATGCACCGCTAGGTGACAGACCTATTGCAGGAGCAGATGCAGACGTTATGAACGTTTGGCTAGCTCAATATGATGACTACTTGATAGTTTAGTGCACCATGCTTAACGGCTTAGAATCGGGACTTCAAAGACGTTTTGAACGTCATGGACCATATGAGATGTTCCAGGAGTTGAAGTTAATATTTCAAGAAAATACCAGAGTTGAGAGATGTGAAGTCTCCAACAAGTTCTATAGCTAAAAGATGGAGGAGAATAGCTCAAGCAGTGAGCATGTGCTCAGATTGTCTGGGTACTACAATCGCTTGAATCAAGTGGGAGTTAATCTTCCAGATAAAATAGTGATTGACAGAATTCTCTTGTCACCATCACCAAGTTAGTAGAACTTCGTGATGAACTATAGTATGCAAGGGATGACGAAAGTAATTCCCGAGCCCTTCGTGATGCTGAAATCGACGAAGGTAGAAATCAATAAAAACATCAAGTGTTGATGGTTGACGAGACCACTAGTTTCAAGAAAAGGGCAAAGGGAATAAGGGGAACTTCAAGAAGAACGGCAAGCAAGTTGCTACTCAAGTGAAGAAGCCCAAGTCTGTACCTAAGCCTGAGACTAAGTGCTTCTACTGCAAAGGGACTGGTCACTGGAAGCGGAACTGCCCCAAGTATTTGGTGGATAAGAAGGATGGCAAAGTGAACAAAAGTATATTGGATATACAGATTATTGATGTGTTTTTTACTAGTGTTCGTAGCAACCCCTCGGTATTTGATACTGGTTCAGTTGCTAAAGAGTAGTAACTCGAAACGGGAGTTGCATAATGAACAGAAAGTAGTTAAAGGATGAAGTGACGATGTGTATTGGAAGTGGTTCCAAGATTGATATGATCATCATCGCACACTCCGTATACTTTCGGGATTAGTGTTGAACCTAAATAAGTGTTATTTGGTGTTTGCGTTCAGCATGAATATGATTTGATCATGTTTGTTGCAATACGGTTATTCATTTAAATTAGAGAATAATTGTTGTTCTGTTTACATGAATAAAACCTTCTATGGTCATACACCCAATAAAATGGTTTGTTGGATCTCGATCGTAGTGATACACATATTCATAATAATGAAGCCAAAAGATGCAAAGTTAATAATGATAGTGCAACTTATTTGTGGCACTGCCATTTAGGTCATATTGGTGTAAAGCGCATGAAGAAACTCCATACTGATGGGATTTTGGAATCACTTGATTATGAATCACTTGATGCTTGCGAACCGTGCCTCATGGGCAAGATGACTAAAACGCCGTTCTCCGCAACTATGGAGAGAGCAACAGATTTGTTGGAAATCGTACATACAAATGTATGTGGTCCGATGAATATTGAGGCTCGTAGAAGGTATCATTATTTTCTGACCTTCACAGATGATTTGAGCAGATATGGGTATATCTACTTAATGAAACAGAAGTCTGAAACATTTGAAAAGTTCATATAATTTAAGAGTGAAGCGGAAAATCATCGTAACAAGAAAATAAAGTTTCTACGATCTGATCGTGGAGAAGAGTATGTGAGTTACGAGTTTGGCCTTCAGTTAAAACAATGTGAAATAGTTTCACTACTCACGACACCTGGAACACCACGGTGTAATGGTGTGTCCGAACATCGTAACCGTACTTTATTAAGATATGGTGCGATATATGATGTCTCTTACCGATCTACCACTATCTTTTTGGGGTTATGCTTTAGAGACGGCTGCATTCACTCTAAATAGGGCACCATCGAAATCCGTTGAAACGACACCTTATGAACTATGGTTTGGCAAGAAACCAAAGTTGTCGTATCTTAAAGTTTGGGGTTGCGACGCTTATGTGAAGAAACTTCAACCTGATAAGCTCGAACCTAAATCAGAGAAATGTGTCATCATAGGATACCCAAAGGAGACTGTTGGGTACACCTTCTATCACAGATCCGAAGGTAAGACATTCGTTGCTAAGAATGGATCCTTTCTAGAGAAGGAGTTTCTCTCGAAAGAAGTGAGTGGGAGGAAAGTAGAACTTGATGAGGTAACTGTACGTGCTCCCTTATTGGAAAGTAGATCATCACAGAAACCAGTTTCTGCGACACCTACGCCAATTAGTGGGGAAGTTAATGATAATGATCATGAAACTTCAGATCAAGTTACTACCAAACCTCGTAGGTAAACCAGAGTAAGATCCACACCAGAGTGGTACGGTAATCCTGTTCTGGAGGTCATGTTATTTGACCATGACGAACCTACGAACTATGAGGAAGCAATGATGAGCCCAGATTCCGCGAAATGGCTTGAGGCCATGAAATCTGAGATGAGATCCATATATGAGAACAAAGTATGGACTTTGATTGACTTGCCCAATGATCGGCGAGCCATTGAGATTAAATGGATCTTCAAGAGGAAGACAGACAGTGGTAGTAGTGTTACTGTCTACAAAGCTAGAATTGTCGCAAAAAGGTTTTCAACAAGTTCAAGGTGTTGACTACGATGAGAGTTTCTCACTCGTATCTATGCTTAACTCTGTCTGAATCATGTTAGCAATTGCCGCATTTTATGAAATATGGCAAATGGATAAACAAAACTGCATTCCTTAATGGATTTATTAAAGAAGAGTTGTATATGATGCAACAAGGAGGTTTTTTCAATCCTAAAAGTGCTAACAAAATATGCAAGCTCCAGCGACCCATCTATGGACTGGTCCAAGCATCTCGGAGTTGGAATATACGCTTTGATAAGTTGATCAAAGGATATAGTTTTATACAGACTTGCGGTGAAGCCTGTATTTACAAGAAAGTGAGTGGGAGCACTACAGCATTTCTGATAAGTATATGTGAATGACATATTGTTGATCGGAAATAATGTAGAATTATTCTGCAAAGCATAAAGGAGTGTTTGAAAGGAGTTTTTCAAAGAAAGACCTCGGTGAAGCTGCTTACATATTGAGCATCAAGATCTATAGAGATAGATCAAGATGCTTGATAAGTTTTTTTCAGTGAGTACATACCTTAACAAGATTTTGAAGTAGTTCAAAATAGAATAGTCAAAGAAAGAGTTCTTGCCTGTGTTACAAGGTGTGAAATTGAGTAAGACTCAAAGCCCGACCAAGGCAAAAGATAGAAAGAGAATGAAAGTCATTACCTATGCCTTGGCCATAGGTTCTATAAAGTATGCCATGCTGTGTACCAGATCTATTGTATACCCTACACTGATTTTGGCAAGGGAGTACAATAGTGATCTAGGAGTAGATCACTGGACAGCGGTCAAAATTATCCTTACTGGAATAAGGATATGTTTCTCGATTATGGAAGTGACAAAAGGTTCGTCGTAAAGGGTTACGTCGATGCAAGTTTTGACACTAATCTAGATGACTCTAAGTCTCGATCTAGATACATATTGAAAGTGGGAGCAATTAGCTAGAGTAGCTCCGTGCAGAGCATTGTAGACATAGAAATTTGCAAAATACTTACGGATCTGAATGTGACAGACCCGTTGACTAAAATTATCTCACAATCAAAACATGATCACACCTTAGTACTCTTTGGGTGTTAATCACATAGCGATGTGAAATAGATTATTGACTCTAGTAAACCCTTTGGGTGTTGGTCACATGACGATGTGAACTATGGGTGTTAATCACATGGTGATGTGAACTATTGATGTTAAATCACATGGCGATGTGAACTAGATTATTGACTCTAGTGCAAGTGGGAGAGTGAAGGAAATATGCCCTAGAGGCAATAATAAAGTTATTATTTATTTCCTTATATCATGATAAATGTTTATTATTCATGCTAGAATTGTATTAACTGGAAACTTGATACATGTGTGAATACATAGACAAACAGAGTGTCACTAGTATGCCTCTACTTGACTAGCTCGTTGATCAAAGATGGTTATGTTTCCTAGCCATAGACATGAGTTGTCATTTGATTAACGGGATCACTTCATTAGGAGAATGACGTGATTGACTTGACCCATTCCGTTAGCTTAGCACTCGATCGTTTAGTATGTTGCTATTGCTTTCTTCATGACTTATACATGTTCCTATGACTATGAGATTATGCAAGTCCCGTTTACCGGAGGAACACTTTGTGTGCTACCAAACGTCACAACGTAACTGGGTGATTATAAAGGTGCTCTACAGGTGTCTCCAAAGGTACTTGTTGGGTTGGCGTATTTCGAGATTAGGATTTGTCACTCCGATTGTCGGAGAGGTATCTCTGGGCCCACTCAGTAATACACATCACTATAAGCCTTGCAAGCATTGTGACTAATGAGTTAGTTGCGGGATGATGTATTACGGAACGAGTAAAGAGACTTGCCGGTAACGAGATTGAACTAGGTATCGAGATACCGACGATCGAATCTCGGGCAAGTAACATACCGATGACAAAGGGAACAACGTATGTTGTTATGCGGTCTGACCGATAAAGATCTTCGTAGAATATGTAGGAACCAATATGAGCATCCAGGTTCCGCTATTGGTTATTGACCGGAGAGGTGTCTCGGTCATGTCTACATAGTTCTCGAACCCGTAGGGTCCGCACGCTTAACGTTACGATGACAGTTATATTATGAGTTTATATGTTTTGATGTACCGAAGGTTGTTCGGAGTCCCGGATGTGATCACGGATATGACGAGGATTCTCGAAATGGTCGAGACATAAAGATCGATATATTGGAAGCCTATGTTTGGACATCGGAAGTGTTCCGGGTGAAATCGGGATTTTTCCGGAGTACCGGGAGGTTACCGGAACCCCCCGGTAGCTTAATGGGCCTTATTGGGCCTAGGTGGAAGAGAGGAGAGGAGGCTAGGGCAGGGTCGCGCCCCCCTTCCCCCTCCCCCCCAGTCCGAATAGGACAAGGAGAAGGGGGCGGCACCCCCCTTCCTTCCTCCCCGCCACCTCTTCCTCCTTCCACTCCTAGTCCAACATGGAAAGGGGGGGAGTCCTACTCCCGGTAGGAGTACGACTCCTCCTGGCGCGCCTCTCCTCCCTTGGCCGCCGGCCTCCCCCTTGCTCCTTTATCTACGAGGGCAGGAGGGCACCTCTCGACACATAATTGATCTACGATCTTTTAGCCGTGTGCTGTGCCCCCCTCCACCATATTACACCTCGATAATATCGTAGCGGAGCTTTGGCGAAGCCCTGCGTCGGTAGAACATCATCATCGTCACCACGTCGTCGTGCTGACGAAACTCTCCCTCAACACTCGGCTGGATCGGAGTTCGAGGGACGTCATCGAGCTGAACGTGTGCTGAACTCGGAGGTGTCGTGCGTTCGGTACTTGATCGGTGGGATCGTGAAGACGTACGACTACATCAACCGCGTTGTGTTAACGCTTCCGCTTTCGGTCTACGAGGGTACGTGGACAACACTCTCCCCTCTCGTTGCTATGCATCACCATGATCTTGCGTGTGCGTAGAATTTTTTTGAAATTACTACGTTCCCCAACAGGAAGACCATCGGGGTTAGAAAATAATGAGAGAGAGAGATGATAAGAAAGAGAACGCAAGGGAGGACGATAGGGCGTCTCAGATCCTCACCAGCGGCACGATGCAACACGCGAAGCTGTAGATGGAGTGAGTGGCACGAAAGTGCAAGTGAGCGGCTCAAGTGTGGTTTTATAGGGGCTCAGTGCAACCTCCAGCCGTCAAATCAGCGAGGTTGTCGATGTGGACCTCGTGGATGCGCTCCCATATAGAAGGAAGAAGAAGAACATAGGAAATGTCGTTGATGGGGTTGCTAAGTGAAAATCTTAGATGGGCCTCTCTCCCTCTCCTGTTTTTCTCTTTTCCATTTCTTTTCAAAAAAGAACTTGGAGAAATTGAAAGAGAGGGTTAGAAAGGGAATTTTGCTTGGAGGGATATTATCCTGGACTCACAAAAATATGTGGGATTTTATAAAAGTGGCTTTGAGATTTTTGGAAATTCTAAATTCAAACAAGTTTGAATTAAAATCAAATTGTTTGAAATTTTGAAACCAATTAAGAACTCCAAACTGACAAAAAATTTAGAAGGTAACCCTACACATGAAATGTTATTTATGGCCAATTTTGAACATTTAATGAGGAAGTAAAAACGCAACTCAAATTTAATAAGAGAAAGTTGAAAGTTGGGTTTGGGATATGGAAAGTTGAGCTTTTTTATTTTGAAAGTTGACAAGACTTGAAGTCTGGTCTGATACAAGAGTTAACGTTATTAAAAATATACTCACTGTATAATTGATACATTCATAGCAAATAGGTCCTTAAAGGCATGTATTATGTTTGAGCGGTTATAGACGTGATCATGACCAGGCGACTCACAGGGATACCAGTTCGGGATGATCTAAGAGCATCGAACAACCAGCATCCTCAAATCCTCAGCGCAACCGATCAATTACCAGAATGAAAAAAGCTATACGTTCGGGTTGTCCGTGAATCCTCATATTAAGGACAAATATAGGGAGGATAGAAGGACTCGCGAACGCCCCCAATTAGCCCACCGTGTAGGACACGATCCAGCCCAGACCATTATTTTTCTTTCTTCATTCTTTCTTTTTCTTCTCTGTTCATCTGCACCAATCACGCGCAACTAACCGGACCTACGAGAAAGAAAATAAAAAATGTGCTACAAACGGACAAATAGAGACTCAAGAGAGACACACCCGTCATGCGAGCGTTTAGAGCAACTCCAACGGACCGACCCAAACGGACGGCGATTTCGTCCGCTTTTTGTCTGTTTGGGTCGGCCGCCCGCCCGACGTCCGCCCTGTTTTTCATATGGGTCGGCAGCGCGCCCAACGCGTCGACCCATATGTGCAGGCGTGGCCGGCTGGCCGCCCAATTTTGCATTGCATTCAACATATAGTGAAATGAAAATTTAACAAACAAAATAGTCCGCCCAAATAAATAGTATAGTTTACAGGCCAAATAAAAATAAAAAGGTTTCACATAGTTTTGCAAACGAATAAAAGAAGATACATCTATTGGTTGCCAACATGAGTCCACATATGCTCAACCAAATCATTTTGCAGTTGCACGTGAGTTTCCCAATCACGCATGTCTTCATGAAACTGAGTGAACTGCTCAAATGTTGCTGCTACTCCATGCTCAGGCACAACATTCTCACCCTGAAACTGAAAGCCTTGATCGTACAGACGTTTCAGGCGCTCGTCTTCTACGATCATATTGTGCATAATCACACAAGCAGTCATCACCTCCCATAGTTTCTGCATGCTCCAAGTATTAGCAGGATACCGAACGATGCCCCATCGAGATTGCAAAACACCAAAGGCATGCTCGACATCCTTTCTAGCACTCTCTTGCTCTTGGGCAAATCTTTTCCTTTTCTCTCCAACAGGGTTGGGTATTGTCTTTACAATAGTGGTCCACTGAGGATAGATGCCGTCACCCAAATAGTACCCTTTGTCGTAGTTGTGGCCGTTGACAGTAAAGTTCACCGGTGGGCTGTTGCCTTCGGCAAGCCTAGCAAACACCGGCGAGGGATGAAGCACGTTGATATCATTGTGTGATCCAGCCATGCCAAAGAAAGAGTGCCAGATCCAGAGATCTTGAGACGCCACGGCCTCCAGTATGACAGTGCAAGCCCTGACATGTCCCTTATACTGCCCTTGCCAAGCAGAAGGGCAGTTCTTCCACTCCCAGTGCATGCAGTCTATGCTGCCAAGCATCCCCAGGAAGCCCCTGCTAGCATTCATCGCCAACAAATGGGCTGTATCTGTAGTTGTCGGCTCTCTCAAGTACTCAGGACCAAACACAGCAATCACAGCCTTGTAGAACTTATACAGGGACTCTAGGCATGTAGACTCGCTCATACGGACGTACTCGTCAATGAGATCAGCGGGAACTCCGTATGCAAGCATTCGGATGGCGGCAGTGCATTTCTGATAAGAGGAGAAACCAATCTTGCCAACGGCATCCTCTTTGCACTCGAAGTAGTCATCATAGCCGACCACTCCCTCTCTAATACGGTTGAAAACATGCCTACTCATACGGAACCGGCGACAGAATTTGTAATGTTTGAACAACGGGTTTGTTGTATCAAAGTAGTCCTTCCAGAGAAGGAAATGCCCACTCTTTCGGTTACGATTCAACGCCGGAAGGTGGCCCAAAATGGAGCCACGGAACAACAGCCGCTGGTTGTTGAGGTGGTGATGGACCAACACGGCAGCCAATATCTCCTCCTCGTCGTCGGACGATGAATCGTCGGAGTCGCAAATGAAATTGTGGAAAAAGAACTCGTCGGCGGAGTCCATTTGCGTACCTTGGCAAACTGTCGAACAACTTGCGGGCGTCGAAGAAGGAGACGACCGGCGAGGGGAGATGCGGCGCGCACAGACCAGCTAGCTGCCCTGCCGGCGTCCGACAAGTGTGACGGCGTCCGACGAGCGTGCCGGTCGTATGTGGCGGGGGCGGCGAGGCGTCTTCTTGGTCGCGGGCGGCTCTGAGGTGGGGGAAGCGGCGGCGGGAACCAGTTTGCTCCCCGGCGGCAAAACGGCGGCGGCGGGTGATACGTCTCCAACGTATCTATAATTTTTTATTGTTCCATGCTATATTATAATCTGTTTTGGACATTATTGGGCTTTATTATACACTATTATATTATTTTTGGGACTAACCTATTAACCGGAGGCCCAGCCCAGAATTGTTGTTTTTTGCCTATTTCAGAGTTTCATAGAAAAAGAATATCAAACGGAGTCCAAACGGAATGAAACCTTCGGGAACGTGATTTTTGGAACGAACGTGATCCAGAGGACTTGGACCCTAGAAAGCAATTGATACGTCTCCAACGTATCTATAATTTTTGATTGCTCCATGCTATATTATCTACTGTTTTGAACATTATTGGGCTTTATTATTCACTTTTATATTATTTTTGGGACTAACCTATTAACCGGAGGCCCAGCCCAGAATTGCTGTTTTTTGCCTATTTCAGAGTTTCGCAGGAAAGGAATATCAAACGGAGTCCAAACGGAATGAAACCTTCGGGAACGTGATTTTTAGGAAGAACATGATCCGGGAGACTTGGACCCTACGTCAAGAAACAAAAGAGGAAGCCACGAGGTAGGGCGCGCCTACCCCCCAAGGGCGCGCCCTCCACCCTCGTGGGCCCCCTGTTGCTCCACCGACGTGTTGGGGAACGTAGTAATTTCAAAAAAAATCCTACGCACACACAGGATCATGGTGATGCATAGCAACAAGAGGGGAGAGTGTTGTCCACGTACCCTCGTAGACCGAAAGCGGAAGCGTTAGCACAACGCGGTTGATATAGTCGTACGTCTTCACGATCTGACCGATCCAAGTACCGAACGTACGGCACCTCCGAGTTCAGCACACGTTCAGCTCGATGACGTCCCACGAACTCCGATCCAGCAGAGGTGTGCGGGAGAGTTCCATCAGCATGACGACGTGATGATGGTGTTGATGATGCTACCGACGCAGGGCTTCGCCTCAACACTCCTACGATATTACCGAGGTGGAATATGGTGGAGGGGGGCACCGCACACGGCTAAGAGATCAATGATCAATTGTTGTGTCTATTGGGTGCCCCCTGGCCACGTATATAAAGGAGTGGAGGAGGGGGGAGAGGGCCGGCCCCTATGGCGCGCCCTGGAGGAGTCCTACTCCCATCGGGAGTAGGATTCCCCCCTTCCAAGTAGTAGGAGTCAAGGAAAGGGAAGAGAGAAGAGAAGGAAGGAGGGGGCGCAGCCCCTCCCCCTAGTCCAATTCGGACTAGGCCTTGGGGCGCGTGCAGCCTCTCCCCTCTCTTTCCCCTAAAGCCCAATAAGGCCCATATACTCCCCGGCAAATTCCCGTAACTCTCCGGTACTCCGAAAAACACTCGAATCACTCGGAACCTTTCCGATGTCCGAATATAGTTGTCCAATATATCGATCTTTACGTCTCGACCATTTCGAGACTCCTCGTCATGTCCCCGATCTCATCCGGGACTCCGAACTACCTTCGGTACATCAAAAAACATAAACTCATAATACAAATCGTCACCGAACGTTAAGCGTGCGGACCCTACGGGTTCGAGAACTATGTAGACATGACCGAGACACGTCTCCGGTCACTAACCAATAGCGGAACCTGGATACTCATATTGGCTCCTACATATTCTACGAAGATCTTTGTCGGTCAAACCGCATAACAACATACGTTGTTCCCTTTGTCATTGATATCTTACTTGCATGAGGTTCGATCGTCGGTATCTCAATACCTAGTTCAATCTCGCTACCGGCAAGTCTCTTTACTCGTTCCGTAATACATCATCCCGCAACTAACTCATTAGTTATAATGCTTGCAAGGCTTATAGTGATGTGTATTACCGAGTGGGCCCAGAGATACCTCTTCGATAATCGGAGTGACAAATCCTAATCTCGAAATACGCCAACTCAACAAGTACCTTTGGAGACACCTGTAGAGCACCTTTATAATCACCCAGTTACGTTGTGACCTTTGGTAGCACACAAAGTGTTCCTCCGGTAAACAGGAGTTGCATAATCTCATAGTCATAGGAATATGTATAAGTCATGAAGAAAGCAATAGCAACATACTAAATGATCAAGTGCTAAGCTAACGGAATGGGTCAAGTCAATCACGTCATTCTCCTCATGATGTGATCCCGTTAATAAAATGACAACTCATGTTTATGGCTAGGAAACATAACCATCTTTGATCAACGAGCTAGTCAAGTAGAGGCATACTAGTGACACTCTGTTTGTCTATGTATTCACACATGTATCATGTTTCTGGTTAATACAATTCTAGCATGAATAATAAACATTTATCATGATGTAAGGAAATAAATAATAGCTTTATTATTGCCTCTAGGGCATATTTCCTTCAGTCTCCCACTTGCACTAGAGTCAATAATCTAGTTCACATCGCCATGTGATATAACACCAATAGTTCACATCACCATGTGATTAACACCCAAAGGGTTTACTAGAGTCAATAATCTAGTTCACATCGCTATGTGATTAACACCCAAAGAGTACTAAGGTGTGATCATGTTTTGTTTGTGAGAGAAGTTTAGTCAACGGGTCTGCCACATTCAGACCCGTATGTATTTTGCAAATTTATATGTCAACAATGCTTTGCACGGAGCTACTCTAGCTAATTGCTCCCACTTTCAATATGTATCCAGATTAAGACTTAAAGTTATCTGGCTCAGTGTGAAAACTTGCATCGACGTAACCCTTTACGACGAACCTTTTGTCACCTCCATAATCGAGAAACATATCCTTATTCCACTAAGGATAATTTTGACCGCTGTCCAGTGATCTACTCCTAGATCACTATTGTACTCCCTTCCTAAACAATGTAGGGTATACAATAGATCTGGTACACAGTATGGCATACTTTATAGAACCTATGGCTGAGGCATATGGAATGGCTTTCATTCTCTTTCTATCTTCTGCCGTGGTCGGGCTTTGAGTCTTACTCAATTTCACACCTTGTAACACAGGCAAGAACTCTTTCTTTGACTGTTCCATTTTGAACTACTTCAAAATCTTGTCAAGGTATGTACTCATTGAAAATAATATCAAGCGTCTTGATCTATCTCTATAGATCTTGATGCTCAATATGTAAGCAGCTTCACCGAGGTCTTTATTTGAAAAAATCCTTTCAAATACTCCTTTATGCTTTCCAGAAAATTTACATTATTTCTGATCAACAATATGCCATTCACATATACTTATCAGAAATGCTGTAGTGCTCCCACTCACTTTCTTGTAAATACAGGCTTCACCGTAAGTCTGTATAAAACCATATGCTTTGATCACTTTATCAAAGTATATATTCCAACTCCGAGATGCTTGCACCAGTCCATAGATGGATCGCTGGAGCTTGCTCACTTTGTTAGCACCCTTTGGATCGATAAAACCTTCATGTTGTATCATATACAACTCTTCTTCTAGAAATCTATTCAGGAATGCAGTCTTTACATCCATTTGCCAAATTTCATAATCATAAAATGCGGCAATAGCTAACATGAATCGGACGGACTTAAGCATCGCTACGGGTGAGAAGGTCTCATCGTAGTCAACTCCTTGAACTTGTCAAAAAACCTTTCGCAACAAGTCGAGCTTTGTAGACAGTAACATTACCGTCAGCGTCTGTCTTCTTCTTGAACATCCATTTATTCTCGATGGCTTGCCGATCATCGGGCAAGTCAACCAAAGTCCACACTTTGTTCTCATACATGGATCTCATCTCAGATTTCATGGCCTCAAGCCATTTCGTGGAATCTGGACTCATCATCGCTTCCTCATAGTTCGTAGGTTCGTCATGGTCAAGTAACATGACCTCCAGAACATAATTACCATACCACTCTGGTGCGGATCTCACTCTGGTGGACCTACGAGGTTCGGTAGTAACTTGATCTGAAGTTACATGATCATCATCATTAGCTTCCTCACTAATCGGTGTAGGAGTCACAGGAACAGATTTCTGTGATGAACTATTTTCCAATAAGGGAGCAGGTACAGTTACCTCATCAAGTTCTACTTTCCTCCCACTCACTTCTTTCGAGAGAAGCTCCTTCTCTAGAAAGGATCCATTCTTTAGCAACAAATGTCTTGCCTTTGGATCTGTGATAGAAGGTGTACCCAACTGTCTCCTTTGGGTATCCTATGAAGACACATTTCTCCGATTTGGGTTTGAGCTTATCAGGATGAAACTTTTTCACATAAGCATCGCAACCCCAAACTTTAAGAAACAACAGCTTAGGTTTCTTGCTAAACCACAGTTCATACGGTGTCGTCTCAACGGATTTAGATGGTGCCCTTTTAACGTGAATGCAGTTTTCTCTAATGCATAACCCCAAAACGATAGTGGTAAATCAGTAAGAGACATCATAGATCGCACCATATCTAGTAAAGTACTATTACGATGTTCGGACACACCATTACGTTGTGGTGTTCCGGGTGGCGTGAGTTGCGAAACTATTCCGCATTGTTTCAAATGAAGACCAAACTCGTAACTCAAATATTCTACCTCTGCGATCATATCGTAGAAACTTTTATTTTTCTTGTTACGATGATTCCTCACTTCACTCTGAAATTCTTTGAACTTTTCAAATGTTTCAGACTTGTGTTTCATCAAGTAGATATACCCATATCTGCTCAAATCATCTGTGAAGGTCAGAAAAATAACGATACTTTCCGCGAGCCTTAACACTCATCGGACCGCATACATCAGTATGTATTATTTCTAATAAGTCAGTAGCTCGCTCCATTGTTCTGGAGAACGGAGTTTTAGTCATCTTGCCCATGACGCATGGTTCGCAAGCATCAAGTGATTCATAATCAAGTGATTCCAAAAGTCCATCAGTATGGAGTTTCTTCATGCGCTTTACACCAATATGACTTAAACGGTAGTGCCACAAATAAGTTGCACTATCATTATTAACTTTGCATCTTTTGGCTTCAATATTATGAATATGTGTATCACTACGATCGAGATTCAACAAACCATTCACATTGAGTGTATGACCATTGAAGGTTTTATTCATGTAAACAGAACAACAATTATTCTCTGACTTTAAATGAAGAAACGTATAGCAATAAACATGATCAAATCATATTCATGCTTAACGCAATCACCAAATAACATTTATTTAGGTTCAACACTAATCCCGAAAGTATAGGGAGTGTGCGATGATGATCATATCAATCTTGGAACCACTTCCAACACACATCGTCACTTCACTCTTAACTAGTCTCTGTTCATCCTGCAACTCCCGTTTCGAGTTACTAATCTTAGCAACTGAACTAGTATCAAATACTGAGGGGTTGCTATAAACACTAGTAAAGTACACATCAACAACACGTATATCAAATATACCCTTGTTCACTTTGCCATCCTACTTATCCGCCAAAAACTTGGGGTAGTTCCGCTTCCAGTGACCAGTCCCTTTGCTGTAGAAGCACACAGTCTTAGGCTTATGTCCAGACTTGGGTTTCTTCACTTGAGCAGCCACTTGCTTGCCGTTCTTCTTGAAGTTCCCCTTCTTCCCTTTGCCCTTTTCTTGAAACTAGTGGTCTTGTCAACCATCAACACTTGATGTTTTTCTTGATTTCTACCTTCATCGATTTCAGCATCACGAAGAGCTTGGGAATCGTTTCCGTTATCCCTTGCATATTATAGTTTATCACGAAGTTCTAGTAACTTGGTGATAGTGACTAGAGAACTTTGTAAATCACTATTTTATCAGGAAGATTAACTCCCACTTGATTCAAGCGATTGTACTACTCAGACAATCTGAGCACATGCTCACTGGTTGAGCTGTTCTCCTCCATCTTGTAGGCAAAGTACTTGTCAGAGGTCTCATACCTCTTGACTCGGGCATCAGTCTGAAATGCCAATTTCAGCTCTTGGAACATCTTATATGCTCCATGGCGTTCAAAACATTTTTGAAGTCCCGGTTCTAAGCCGTAAAGCATGGTGCACTAAACTATCAAGTAGTTATCATACCGAGTTTGCCAAACGTTCATAACATCATCATCTGCTCCTGCAATAGGTCTGTCACCTAGCGGTGCATCAAGGACATAATTCTTCTGTGCAGCAACGGGGATAATCCTCAGATCACGGATCCAATCCGCATCATTGCTACAAACATCTTTCAACTTAATTTTCTCTAGGATCGTATAAAAATAAAACAGGGGAGCTAAACGCAAGCTATTGATCTACAACATAGATATGCTAATACTACCAGGACTAAGTTCATGATAAATTAAAGTTCAATTAATCATATTACTTAAGAACTCCCACTTAGATAGACATCCCTCTAATCATCTAAGTGATCATGTGATCCAAATCAACTAAACCATGTCCGATCATCACGTGAGATGGAGTAGTTTTCAATGGTGAACATCACTATGTTGATCATATCTACTATATGATTCACGCTCGACCTTTCGGTCTCAGTGTTCCGATGCCATATCTGCAGATGCTAGGCTCATCAAGTTTAACCTCAGTATTCCGCGTGTGCAACTGTTTTGCACCCGTTGTATTTGAACGTAGAGCTTATCACACCCGATCATCACATGGTGTCTCAGCATGAAGAACTTTCGCAACGGTGCATACTCAGGGAGAACACTTATACCTTGAAATTTAGTGAGAGATCATCTTATAATGCTACCGTTCATCTAAGCAAAATAAGATGCATAAAAGATAAACATCACATGCAATCAATATAAGTGATATGATATGGCCATCATCATCTTGTGCTTGTGATCTCCATCTCCGAAGCACCGTCAAGATCACCATCGTCATCGGCGCGACACCTTGATCTCCATCGTAGCATCATTGTCGTCTCGCTAACTATTGCTTCCACGACTATCGCTACCGCTTAGTGATAAAGTAAAGCAATTACAGGGCAAATGCATTGCATACAATAAAGCGACAACCATATGGCTCCTGCCAGTTGCCGATAACTCGGTTACAAAACATGATCATCTCATACAATAAAATATAGCATCATGCCTTGACCATATCACATCACAACATGCCCTGCAAAAACAAGTTAGACGTCCTCTACTTTGTTGTTGCAAGTTTTACGTGGCTGCTACGGGCTGAGCAAGAACCGTTCTTACGTACGCATCAAAACCACAACGATAGTTCGTCAAGTAAGTGTTGTTTTAACCTTCTCAAGGACCGGGCGTAGCCACACTCGGTTCAACTAAAATTGGAGAAATTGACACCCGCCAGCCACCTGTGTGCGAAGCACGTCGGTAGAACCAGTCTCGCGTAAGCATACGCGTACTGTCGGTCCGGGCCGCTTCATCCAACAATACCGCCGAACCAAAGTGTGACATGCTGGTAAGCAGTATGACTTGTATCGCCCACAACTCACTTGTGTTCTACTCGTGCATATAATATCTACGCATAAAACATAGCTCGCATTCCACTGTTGGGGAACGTAGTAATTTCAAAAAAATTCCTACGCACACACAGGATCATGGTGATGCATAGCAACGAGAGGGGAGAGTGTTGTCCACGTACCCTCGTAGACCGAAAGCAGAAGCGTTAGCACAACGCGATTGATGTAGTCGTACGTCTTCACGATCCGACCGATTTAAGTACCGAACGTACGGCACCTCCGAGTTCAGCACACGTTCAGCTCGATGACGTCCCACGAACTCCGATCCAGCAGAGCTTTGCGGGAGAGTTCCGTCAGCACGACGGCGTGATGACGGTGTTGATGATGCTACCGACGCAGGGCTTCACCTAAGCACTGTTATGATATTACCGAGGTGGAATATGGTGGAGGGGGGCACCGCACACGGCTAAGAGATCAATGATCAATTGTTGTGTCTATGGGGTGCCCCCTGGCCACGTATATAAAGGAGTGGAGGAGGGGGGAGAGGGCCGGCCCCTATGGTGCGCCCTGGAGGAGTCCTACTCCCACCGGGAGTAGGATTCCCCCCTTCCAAGTAGTAGGAGTAGGAGTCAAGGAAAGGGAAGAGAGAAGAGAAGGAAGGAGGGGGCGCAGCCCCTCCCCCTAGTCCAATTCGGACTAGGCCTTGGGGGGCGCGCAGCCTCTCCTCTCTCTTTCCCCTAAAGCCCAATAAGGCCGATATACTCCCCGGCGAATTCCCGTAACTCTCCGGTACTCCGAAAAATACCCGAATCACTCGGAACCTTTCCGATGTCCGAATATAGTTGTCCAATATATCGATCTTTACCTCTCGACCATTTCGAGACTCGTCGTCATCTCCCCGATCTCATCTGGGACTCCGAACTACCTTTGGTACATCAAAAAACATAAACTTATAATACAAATCGTCACCGAACGTTAAGCGTGCGGACCCTATGGGTTCGAGAACTATGTAGACATGACCGAGACACGTCTCCGGTCAATAACCAATAGCGGAACCTGGATGCTCATATTGGCTCCTACATATTCTACGAAGATCTTTGTCGGTCAAACCGCATAACAACATACGTTGTTCCCTTTGTCATCGATATGTTACTTGCCCGAGGTTCGATCGTCGGTATCTCAATACCTAGTTCAATCTCGTTACTGGCAAGTCTCTTTACTCGTTCCGTAATACATCATCCCGCAACTAACTCATTAGTTACAATGCTTGCAAGCCTTATAGTGATGTGTATTACCGAGTGGGCCCAGAGATACCTCTCTGATAATCGGAGTGACAAATCCTAATCTCGAAATACGCCAACTCAACAAGTACCTTCGGAGACACCTATAGAGCACCTTTATAATCACCCAGTTACGTTGTGACGTTGGGTAGCACACAAAGTGTTCCTCTGGTAAACGGGAGTTGCATAATCTCATAGTCATAGGAACATGTATAAGTCATGAAGAAAGCAATAGCAACATACTAAACGATCAAGTGCTAAGCTAACGGAATGGGTCAAGTCAATCACATCATTTTCCTAATGATGTGATCCCGTTAATCAAATGACAACTCATGTCTATGGCTAGGAAACATAACCATCTTTGATCAACGAGCTAGTCAAGTAGAGGCTTACTAGTGACACTTTGTTTGTCTATGTATTCACACATGTATCATGTTTCCGATTAATACAATTCTAGCATGAATAATAAACATTTATCATGATATAAGGAAATAAATAATAACTTTATTATTGCCTCTAGGGCATATTTCCTTCACAACGTACTCCTTCCTCCTATATACCTACGTACCCCCAAACGATCAGATACGGAGCCAAAAACCTAATTCCACCGTCGCAACCTTCTGTACCCACGAGATCCCATCTTGGGGCCTGTTCCGGAGCTCCGCCGGAGGGGGCATCAATCACAGAGGGCTTCTACATCAACACCATGGCCTCTCCGATGAAGTGTGAGTAGTTTACCTCAGACCTTCGGGTCCATAGTTAGTAGCTAGATGGCTTCTTCTCTCTTTTTGGATCTCAATACAATGTTCTCCCCCTCTCTCGTGGAGATCTATTCGATGTAATCTTCTTTTTGCGGTGTGTTTGTTGAGACCGATGAATTGTGGGTTTATGATCAAGATTATCTATGAACAATATTTGAATCTTCTGAATTCTTTTATGTATGATTGGTTATCTTTGCAAGTCTCTTTGAATTATCAGTTTGGTTTGGCCTACTAGATTGATCTTTCTTGCAATGGGAGGAGTGCTTAGCTTTGGGTTCAATCTTGCGGTGTCCTTTCCCAGTGACAGTAGGGGCAGCAAGGCACGTATTGTATTGTTGCCATCGAGGATAACAAGATGGTTTTTTTATCATATTGCATGAATTTATCCCTCTACATCATGTCATCTTGCTTAAGGCGTTACTCTGTTTTCATGAACTTAATTCTCTAGATGCATGCTGGATAGCGGTCGATGAGTGGAGTAATAGTAGTAGATGCACGCAGGAGTCGGTCTACTTGTCTCGGACGTGATGCCTATATACATGATCATACCTAGATATTCTCATAACTATGCTCAATTCTGTCAATTGATCAACAGTAATTCGTTCACCCACCGTAAAATACTTATGCTCTTGAGAGAAGCCACTAGTGAAACCTATGGCCCTCGGGTCTATCTTCATCATATTAATCTTCCAACACTTAGTTATTTCTTTTGCTTTTTTACTTTGCTTTTATTTTACTTTGCATCTTTATCACAAAAATACCAAAAATATTATCCTATCATATCTATCAGATCTCACTCTCGTAAGTGACCGTGAAGGGATTGACAACCCCTTATCGCGTTGGTTGCGAGGATTTATTTGTTTTGTGTAGGTGCGAGGGACTCGCGCGTAGCCTCCTACTGGATTGATACCTTGGTTCTCAAAAACTGAGGGAAATACTTACGCTACTTTGCTGCATCACCCTTTCCTCTTCAAGGAAAAACCAACGCAGTGCTCAAGAGGTAGCAGCAACCAGGAGGGCACGAGGTAGGGGGCGCGCCTACCCCCCCCCCCCCCAGGCGCGCCCTCCACCCTCGTGGGCCCCACGTTGCTCCACCGACGTACTCCTTCGTCCGATATATACCCATGTACCCCCACACTACCAGATACGGAGCCAAAAACCTTATTTCACCGCCGCAACCTTCTGTACCCGTGAGATCCCATCCTGGGGCCTGTTCCGGAGCTCTGCCGGAGGGGGCATCGGTCACGGAGGGATTCTACATCAACACCATAGCCTCTCCGATGATGTGTGAGTAGTTTACCTCAGACCTTCGGGTCCATAGTTATTAGCTAGATGGATTCTTCTCTCTTTTCGGATCTCAATACAATGTTCTCCCCCTCTCTTGTGGAGATCTATTCGATGTAATCTTCTTTTGCGGTGTGTTTGTTGAGACCGATGAATTGTGGGTTTATGATCAAGTTTATCTAAGAACGATATTTGAATCTCCTCTGAATTCTTTTATGTATGATTGGTTATCATTGCAAGTCTCTTTGAATTATCAGTTTGGTTTGGCCTACTAGATTGATCTTTCTTGCAATGGGAGAAGTGCTTAGCTTTGGGTTCAATCTTGCGGTGTCCTTTCCCAGTGACAATAGGGGCAGCAAGGCACGTATTGTATTGTTGCCATCGAGGATAACAAGATGGTTTTTTTATCATATTGCATGAATTTATCCCTCTACATGATGTCATCTTGCTTAAGGCGTTACTCTGTTTTCATGAACTTAATACTCTAGATGCATGCTGGATAGCGGTCGATGAGTGGAGTAATAGTAGTAGATGCAGGCAGGAGTCGGTCTACTTGTCTCGGACGTGATGCCTATATACATGATCATACCTAGATATTCTCATAACTATGCTCAATTCTGTCAAACTCACCAGTAATTCGTTCACCCACCGTAAAATACTTATGCTCTTGAGAGAAGCCACTAGTGAAACCTATGGCCCCCGGGTCTATCTTCATCATATTAATCTTCCAACACTTAGTTATTTCTTTTGATTTTTACTTTGCTTTTATTTTACTTTGCATCTTTATCACAAAAATACCAAAAATATTATGCTATCATATCTATCAGATCTCACTCTCGTAAGTGACCGTGAAGGGATTGACAACCCCTTATCGCGTTGGTTGCGAGGATTTATTTGTTTATTTGTAGGTGCGAGGGACTCGTGCGTTGCCTCCTACTGGATTGATACCTTAGTTCTCAAAAACTGAGGGAAATACTTACGCTACTTTGCTGCATCACCCTTTCCTCTTCAAAGGAAAACCAACGCAGTGCTCAAGAGGTAGCAGCAACTAGGAGGGCACGAGGTAGGGGGCGCGCCTACCCCCCTACCCCCCGTCCCAGGCGCGCCCTCCACCCTCGTGGGCCCCACGTTGCTCCACCGACGTACTCCTTCCTCCTATATATACCCACGTACTCCCAAACTACCAGATACGGAGCCAAAAACCTAATTCCACCGCCGCAACCTTCTGTACCCGTGAGATCCCATCTTGGGGCCTGTTCTGGAGCTCCGCCGGAGGGGGCATCAATCACGAAGGGCTTCTACATCAACACCATAGCCTCTCCGATGATGTGTGGGTAGTTTACCTCAGACCTTCGGGTCCATAGTTATTAGCTAGATGGCTTCTTCTCTCTTTTTGGATCTCAATACAATGTTCTCCCCCTCTCTTGTGGAGATCTATTCGATGAAATCTTCTTTTGCGGTGTGTTTGTTGAGACCGATGAATTGTGGGTTTATGATCAAGTTTATCTATGAACAATATTTGAATCTCCTCTGAATTCTTTTATGTATGATTGGTTATCTTTGCAAGTCTCTTTGAATTATCAGTTTGGTTTGGCCTACTAGATTGATCTTTCTTGCAATGGGAGAAGTGCTTAGATTTGGGTTCAATCTTGCGGTGTCCTTTCCCAGTGACAGTAGGGGCAGCAAGGCACGTATTGTATTGTTGCCATTGAGGATAACAAGATGGGGTTTATATCATATTGCATGAGTTTATCCCTCTACATCATGTCATCTTGCTTAAAGCGTTACTCTGTTCTTATGAACTTAATACCCTAGATGCATGCTGGATAGCGGTCGATGTGTGGAGTAATAGTAGTAGATGCAGGCAGGAGTCGGTCTACTTGTCTCAGACGTGATGCCTATATACATGATCATACCTAGATATTCTCATAACTATGCTCAATTCTATCAATTGCTCAACAGTAATTTGTTCACCCACCGTAATACTTATGCTCTCGAGAGAAGCCACTAGTGAAACCTATGGCCCCGGGGTCTATTTTCCATCATATTAATCTTTCAACACTTAGTTATTTTTATTGCTTTTTATTTTACTTTGCATCCTTATCATAAAAATACCAAAAATATTATATTATCATATCTATCAGATCTCACTCTCGTAAGTGACCGTGTAGGGATTGACAACCCCTTATCGCGTTGGTTGCGAGGATTTATTTGTTTGTGTAGGTGCGAGGGACTCGTGCGTGGCCTCCTACTGGATTGATACCTTGTTTCTCAAAATCTGAGGGAAATACTTACGCTGCTTTACTGCATCACCCTTTCCTCTTCAAGGGAAAACCAACGCAGTGCTCAAGAGGTAGCAGCGGGCAACTGGGGGCAGGGGCGGCGGCAGCTGGAAGAGTCGCCGCAAAAATGGGCGGCGGCGTCGGTGACGGAGGAGGCGGGGGCGAGGGTTGCTTGTTGGCCGGGGGGAGGGAGGCCAATGTGCCACAGACCAGCGGGCCCGGAGACAGGAGTAGGCGACCGCGCGCGCGTCCGTCGCGTGTCCGCGTCGACGCAAATCAGGCTAAAAAATGGGCCGGGAATGGGTCGCCCGCGGACGAAAAACGGACGCGCATCCGTTTGGGTCGGCGCGTTGGGCCGCCCTTTTTGTCCGCGCCGACCCAAACGGACGGTCGCGGACGAAATGGGTCGCCCCATTGGAGTTGCTCTTAGAGCAACTCCAACCGAGCGACCCATTTCGTCTACCCACGTCTGTTTGGGTCACCGCAGAGAAAAATGCCGGCTCAACGTGCCAACCCAAACCCAACATGCGTTTGCGTCGTGTCCGCGCCGACGCATTTCAGGCCCAAATTTGCGCCTGAACTGCCTCGGCACGGACACAAAGCGGTCACGACGCACGTCCACTCAGTGTCCACCGCGGGCACACTAGTCGGCCGCTCAACCACTACCCGCGTCTTATTAAACATTAGTGCTTACCCCGGAGCCCACCTGGCAGTGGGTGGAACGTCCGCGTGCCCGTCCTTTTTAATGAAAGTGTGCGGCGCGGCCGACCTCGTCCACTTCCAACACCCGTCCACATCTGGTCACGCGGTGCTCCCTCGTCGGCGACTAGAAACCCTAGCAAGCCCAAACCTTAGCCATCATGGGGTGTTTGAACGGGAAGGGAAAGGGAAAGGGGAACCACAGCGACGACGCAAGCTCTTCCCGTGGCTTTCCTCCTCCGCCGCCGCCACCTGCTAGACGCGGCTCGCCATTGCAGCGGGAATGTGTGTACATAGCAGTCCTCCAGGTGCGGTGGCGCTGAGAGTACCGCCGGGCACTGCAGTATCCGGATGTCAACCTGTCGCACGGTTGGCATTTGGATCCGCAGCAGATCCCCATTCCGGCAGTGCCGCGCTCGGCGCGGGCGCACGCCGAGGAGGTTCGGCGGCGTCACGCGGCCCTCACTCCGGAGCAGCAGTCCATGCGTGCCTACGTGCTAGACTTCCCCAACTGGGAGCGCTCGCTCACGCTAGAGTACGAGGAGGAGCGCCACCGGGGCGTCCACGTCGACCACTCCGTTCCTCCGCCGCTGCCCGAGGTTCTGCCGGAGGAGGAGGAAGAGGCGTCGTACCAAACCGTCCTCGAGCTAGCCATGCAGCACGCGTTGGAGGCGAGCATGATCGAGGAGGGCGCCCATTGGGATGGGCTGGAGCATGCCCTCACCTTGTTGGCTGCGGGGGACTCCGTCCACGCCCCTCTCTTCGTCCACTGTCGAGCCCAAGCCGGAGCCGAAGCCCTCGCCGACGCGGAAGCGGCCGCCGCCTCCGCTCAGTTGTCCAGAGGAGTCCTACGTGTGGACAGGCGAGCTCCGCGAGTGGATGAGCGCGCCTCCGGTCTACTACGCTGAGGTGGCCCACCTGTAGCGGTGGAAGGCGCATTGGCTCGCCGCGGAGGCGGCCGACGGCGCGCGACAGATATGTCGGGAGCAGGAGTTGCGGCGCAACAAGGAGGCACTACGCCTTGAGGAGGAGGAGGAGCGCGCCCGGCGAGCCGCAATGCCGCAGCAGACGTCGGAGGAGGCTGACCTGGCAGCGTGCCAAGCGGCGTTCGGATGGGCGGGGCCACCTCTCATCTTCATCGACCTCCGGCAGCGATGGCAATGGCAAGGGCAAGGGTAAGGCGAACGTCTAGGGCAGCGTGCGGCGTGGAGTTTTTTGTTTTCAGTTAATGTTTAATTATGTTTTAGATGGACTTTGGCCGGCGCTTGACCGGCCACTTATGTTAAATTAAGTTTTATTATGTTTATCAGTGTCATGTGTTTATCATTGTTTTTTTTTATACGGGCAAATTTGTGTCAGCCATTTGTTGGGCGCATCGGTCAACCCTTATGAAAAACGGACGTGCCGGTCCACCCGGCCGATCCAAACGAATAAAAAACAAATAAACCGTGCTTTTGTTTCGGTCGCCGAGCTGGACTTGCTATTAGGTGGTCAGATTTGATAAGTCTGGATGTAGATGCTCTAAATTATTTCTTCAGTCGATCTCACCCATGCACACGACCAGCTGAAAGCTTACCAGTGGCTGCGCCAGAAACACACGAATCAGGCATGTAAAACTTTGCATGCGAGCATGCGACGGACCTAGCTCGAGAAATATACGACGGCACTGGCTTTATTTGGATCTATGGGTTAGAGCTAGTTCTGACTTAAATAGCCTTGAGGGCTAGTTTGAGTTAATTGCATCTTACCCATTCAAAAAAATATCTCACCCAAGAGAGGCTAATTAGAGTTAATTCTTCTGGTATATTTATTGTTAATCGAACCCTATCATCCAAACACCCCTTTGACAAGAGTTAGTTTAGGACTAGTCATAAATTAAAAACTAACTCTAACCACGAACTAAGTTGAAGTAGTATGCAAACAGAGCCAATAACTCGATTCTCGAGCTGAGGCCGCATGCAAGCAGTGTACGTATCTCAGCTCCTGATCTCATGATCTCAGAGGATCGCTCGTAGTACACGTAGAGGCAGAGAGAGAGAGGTATGGGCGATGAGCAGTGATATTTGGCGCCCGAAAACCCGGAGGAGAGAGAGGAGGGGACAGAATATAACGTCGGGCGTCGCGAGGCTGCGCGCAGCTGGCTAGTGGAGCTGCCATTAGTTCACTGGTCTAGCTAGCCTAGGCTCTTCTAGCTTCCTAGGCGTTGCGTTCAGTAGGGTACTACTGCTAGTAGTAGCCCGTGGGCAGGCACCCGTCGCGCGCATGTGGGCTCAGGGGCAGGGCCTCGTGGTCTCGAGGGCAGCTGGGCCCGCCTCCGTGCTTTCTACCAGTGCACTACTGTTTACTGTTAGTCGTAATCATGCAACTCTCTCTCTCTCTCTCCCTGTCAGTATATCCTGATAGCGTCTCTGTGCGTGTTGTGAATAATGCCTTTGGAGTGCTGGCTTAGTGGAGCTCCACGCGAGACGCATGCAGCTTTGCTCGCTCCCCCGTATCCCTTCGAAGATAACGTAACAGCTTGTCTGAGTTGACAAATGACACGGCGGTGCAAATTGATAACCTTTTCCCGTCGTGATCTCATCAGTCGAGATTATTATATGTTCATGATATACTACTAGCAAGAGAACCCGTCCGTTGTATTGGAAAAAAATACACACGTCCCTGACACAAAAATCATTACTGAACACCTCAATAGGTTCATGTGCATCCCATCTATATGTTGTCGCTTATCCTTCTGATACTTGTCAACGATGATCTCAGTGCTTGCACAATCATAACACATTAAAATATGGCCAATTCTAAGGTGTTTCTTTTTCTTTCTGCATAAGATGAGAAACCTTTTTTTTCACCTGAAGATTTTTCCGAGACGTGCATGCATGGTTATAGAGGTTTATTTCATCGTCAAACTAATTTTATTGAGGTGTTGATTTCCAATCCAGATCCACACCTGTACGAAAGAGAGATGGATCACGTGGTATTGATTAAGCTTATCCCCTAAATAGCATTTAAAAACATTTAACGGGTAGAACAAAATCATAATCAGATTCTACACATTTTTTTAATCAATTTTCATATATAACATGTTAAAATTGAAGTTGTGGTTCAAAAGATATGAATCAATTTTCATATATAACATGTTAAAATTAGAGTTGTGGTTCAAAAGATATGAATAAAAAAGCATTTGAATCGCATTACTTAAAATATTTAACAGGTGCACAAAACACCGCTCCTGTCAATCCAGAACATAACCACCATCGGTTTCACTCCGGAACGAGAAGGGGAAGGTATCTCAATGCACCTCCAAGAAGGGAGATGGTACCCACAGGAGTCGATGTTTGTCGTGCTTGAGGAAGCGGAGCATCAGTCCCGTGCAGATTGCCTCAGAGTTGGCAGTGCCGCCTTTCCACCCAAGGTCGCCGCGACATCCAGAGCCCTCCAAATGGAGTTGGAGCTGTTGAGTTTCTGCCAAATATTACGAGTTCGGGTTACATTGGACTTGGCGATGTAGTGTCAAAATCAGACACATTGTAACTTGTGACGGCTAGACGGCAGCACCAGCCACCATGGGTGTTCGTCGCCTCCCCTGCGTGCCTGTCACTATCTAACCGCCGTAGCTCGTAGGTACATCCTCATATATAGGATGCCAAGGTTACAATGTGCCATACTCCGATCTTGCATGTATCATACCCACACAACAACACCAAGATCTAATGTAACTCTAAGTCGTACATAATATTCGACACAAACTCGATAAACTTCACCTTGGTGAATATTCTCCACCATCTTGAATTTGTCCATGCGTCAAACTTACATATACTCCGAATTTGGGTTGTCGTATTTGTAGCTTACCGAGAGCTACTCGACGAATCTGTCACGGACCTATCGCCTCTGTGGGACCTTGTTGCTACTCTCCAATTCCAGTCTCCATGGCTCCAGCTACGGTAGTGCTCCCTTGCAGCTTGTACAGATGCGAAGCCGTTCTCTCTCCCATCGTCACGGTCACCTTATCTTTCATGGTTTCCATGGTCTTCTTATCCGACCACAATGGAATACCATACCACCATCGTGAAGAACTCCAAGCCGAATTAGATTCCTTCTTAGCCCTGACAAAAGCCTAACTCCTCGAAGCATCCGCACAACTCTGTCAAACATCTTGATTTTGATGTCACCTAATCCGGCAACAAGACAACCAGCATCATTGCCCATGTAGGATAAATCAAACTCGCAAGACCTGTACGAGGAGAACCACTCCTAGTTGGGTGTCACGTGCAAAGAACAAGTTCAATCCAACATCCACACTTCACTTTTGATTGACTGTTTGCCTGATACTGTGAGAACATCACTACTCCTGTCCGAGCCATCACTACGAGTTTCCATATTAGGGGGCGGAGCGCCCGTAGTCATTGCCCCTGGGAGTAGGCGAGTTGCCGAAATTCGTTAAGAAATCTCGGTGTCGTCGTCATGCTGTGATTGCCTGTAGTCATCGGTGGATCGATCCCGTGTACCTCGGATTAATTCTAACAGGAGTAGCCAAATACTCACCTCATTTGTGCAGGCAACATTGTCGGTCTCCTCTAGGGCAATGATAAAGGGAGAGCAGGGGAGGGTGTGTTGGTGGATAGGGTTTCATTGTCGATTGAGTCACCCTGAGCGAAGTGAGCCGATTCAAGTGTACCATAGCCATTCTTGCTTAAATGATCTGTCTTTTTTGTTAATGCAAGAGTGAGATCTATTTTTTTGCCCACCACCTTTACATTTGGGCAAGTTTTAACTTGTTTTAAATTACTTGTTATAGTTTATCCTTCAATCGTCATAATTTTATCATATTTAAGACTTTCTAGTCATAAAATCACAACATTCTTGTGTGGCATGTACCCGCTGCATGCGCACCCAACTCGTCATACCCGACACCCAACTGAATTCACCGATAAAAGCACAACGAAACCGAAATCCTACATAACTAAATAGTTGATCCTCATTACCTCTAATTCTCTCAACATGTAAGCGTTTCACCTCACCAAGTGTGCCACGTCAATACCCACTAACATTATTTTTTAGCCCATGAAAACCATATCACACTACCTCTAATTCTCTCGACATGCAAGTCTTCCACCTCACCAAGTGTGCCGCGTGATCATCCACTAACATTATTTTTTCAGCCAAAGCGCACCATATCAACACGTTTATTTGTTGTTACTAGACTATGTAGCACATCAAAAAATTATCTTATTTGTTTACTTTGTAAAGTTTGTGAAATGCCTGATTTAATTGTTCCAACTGTTGTGGTTTAGTGTACATGCATACTCTTTACTCACACACAATGTAAGTACAGATTTCTACGTTAAAAATAGTAACATTTGATTTATATCTTTTCGTTCATGCATAATAAGCGTGCAATTAGTCTTAAAGTTCCCACAGCAACACGTGTAGTTAGGAGAAATTGATGGTTATCTATCGGGTAGACGGTTAGATGACACTTAGAAAACACCAGTAATTTTATTTCATGTCAAAAGAAAAGAAAACACAAATAATTTTATACATTCAATTCGACACCCAACCATCGACGACGTGTAGGTGACATGTGGGCCCAACTAGTCAACTGAATCAAAGTAAAATAATAAACATGAAAAAACGGCGACCGTGTGACAAACTGACAACTAAGGGTGAAATGTGGTAAGAAATTTTGAATCGAGTAAAACATGTCCTTGACGTAATATAGGACGTGGAGCTGAATTCACTCTCAATGTAATTATGCTTCGAACTTGATTTTCTTTCAAAATGAAATTTAGGCCCTGTTTGGTTCATAAGTCTTAGGACTTTTTCTAGTCCCAACTAAAAAGTCCCTAATCCCTAAAAAGTCTCTCCCTGTTTGTTTCCAGAGACTAAAAAGTCCCTAGTCCCTTCCTAGAGGTTATTAAATGACCATGTTGCCCCTAGTATATAGAAAAATAACAATCAAACAACACCATGGGGTGGCGGGTCAATGGATGCATGGAGGGGCATTGTTGGAAAAGTCTCAAAAAGTCCAAAAAAGACTCTCCTTGAGAGTCTTCTTCATTTAGTCTCAAATGTCTAGTTTAGTCCCTAAAAAGTCCCTCCCGTTTGGTAAAAAAGTCTTTAAGAGGGACTTTTTCTAGTCCCTACACAAAAAAGTCCCTGGAAACAAACACCCCCTTAGATGTACCGGTGCCACTGTGCCAACCCATTCGGGTTATTAATTAGTCTTTGTGCAAGTTAACGCTTTTAGCCCGTAAAAACTAGAAGACACCCCACGCGTTGCCACGGGATTGGAGATTTGATTTCTAAATACAGAAATAAACTTAATTAAACCGTTTTAAAATATTTAAACCGTTTAAACAAAGTCCTAGCAGCACATTAAACTTAACTTAGAACTTAAAAAATTAAAAAAAAAACTTGAATCCGCCGCCACCGTGGCCGTTCTTGATGTCGTCGCCATCTTCAGGCGCCGCCGTCCTCCTCGTCGTCGTCCCCGGTGAGGTCAATGTACGGTGATGGCTGCCAGAGGAGGGCAAGCGACCCCTGCGGCGGCTGCATGGCCGGAGGCGCCTGCACGATCTCTTCCCGTGGCGGGGACGGTGAACATGCCTTGGCACCCACCCACGAGGGCGGCAGGGAGACGAACTCCGACATGCACGGCATTGTGTCCGTCCAGGACCACGTCTGCCCCACCATTGCCGCGAAGTGTGGCTCGACGGCGTCCTCCTCCTCCTTGACCACCACCTTCTCCTTGACGACGGTGGCCTCCTGCAGCTCCGATGGAATGGCGGAGGGCCATCATCAGCTCCAACCCTTGTCACTGGGCCTCGTCGTGGTCATGGACGGACTCCCTCCTAAACTGTCGCACAAGCTCCTCCTCCTCCTCCTCGACGGTCATGGGAGGTGGCGGGACGGGGACGGGGACGGCGTCGGGTTGAGCTCGCGGATCCGTGCACGACCGCGCGCCCGTGGCACGCTCGGACCATGACCGATGAAGTACGGCTGCCGTCGCGGGTCGTGCTCGTCGCGGAACCATGTGTCCCACAACGGGAAGTCGACGGTATACCTGGCAGCGTCGACGAGGTCGGGGGCATGAGGGCGTGGCAGCGCTGGATCTCCTCGTGACGGGCTCGGCCGCCGACCGGAACCAGCGGGATGGGCACGCGGTTCGCCGACAAAGTGCCAGTTGTTGGAGAGGTGGACGTCACTCCCCGGCAGCGGCATCCCCGTCTCCCAGTAGCGCTTGCAGATATCGGACTTCACGTACGGCTGGTTGCAAGGGTTGGCCGCCGGAGGGTTGATGGAGAACGGCGACGAAGGAGGAGGAGGAGGAGGAATGGAGCGGCTGCGGCGGCCGGACGACGACCCGACCTCGTGGTCGTGCCTTGCGGCCGGGGATCCAATGCCATCCCATGGCCGACAGTGAGGACGGGGTGGAGGAGAGGGGGTGGATCTATGGCGGCCGATGGCTAGGGATTGGCCGTGTCGGGTTTCGAGGAGGTAGGCACCGTCGGGAGGAAAGTGTGGACTAACCGGTCCATGGCTTTCGCATTAAAAATGACAGAGGGCCCGTGTGGCTGTAACCCATTACCTTCTGGGTGGAATTGCCACGACATGGGCATTCTTCTTAGCGAGAATTATTGCAGTAGGATAGTGGCTAGGAGGATTTGAAAGGCATTACGGAATTAAGATTTTCCCAGGTTTAGCCAAGGCTTGGCTCAGGACCCCACTACTCGTCGTATTTGGTTTGGTATTGCTACCGCGTATAGCATTCCCTCACGCGAGGATTATGCTTCACCAACCTGCTAGTGCTTATTATCGGGCAAGACTCGAGATATTGCTGGGAGATCACATTTGCCGTCGCATTCCAAACAATTCGTGAGCCGTTTAGCTGGTTTAGTGGACATTTGCCTTGTTAAACATGGATTGGTCTGATAAAGCCAATTTTTCGGCGAATCAAATATTTTCTGAGAGCACCAGACCTTCTCTCTTTCAGGATTGATTCCCACTCACTGCCTGATAGCAGGCTTGGCCCGAATCAATTGATTTTTTGTAGGCATCCCTCTTTCCTATGTCCTTCCCCCCTTTGCCCTTTCAAAAGTGGTTACTCCCGATCCGAAGCACCCCTTTTCCATTCATAGAGAGATCCAATCGTCAGGCGTGGCTGCCAGCGCCATCCGCCACGCGTTCCGGAGGCAGACAAGAAGCGGGCACGTGTGCGTCCATTCGTTGTCTGCCTGCACGCAAATGAGGAGCAAATTTGCTTTGAAAAAAGGCGGACCAAATGCATAACGAACGAAGTTTACGGATGCAACCGCACGTTGGGCCGTCGGTTTGGACCAAAACGGACACACGTGGACCAACGGGGTCCTGTGTTGGAGTTGGCCTCAGCCCTGGAACATCGACAGCGAGGTGGGAGTACTACGGTAGAGTAGGGTGTGTGGACGGTAGAGGGTGGTGCTGGGCAGAATATAAGTTGCGTTCACTTGGAGTGGACCATGCATGCTGCTAGCTGCATCTGCATGGGGCGTGGACTGACAAAGACTGACTGAGCCTGACCCTTTGCTGCTGGTTTGTTGTACGCATCACATTGGGAAGGTAAAGAACAGGCCGGACGCTGCAGCTCTTTCTTTAAAATAAGATAACCCTGGAGATCGTTCGTTCCCCATGCAAAAGCCATGCCATGGCAGCCATGGCCAGTCAACAAACGCATCTGCTACGAGCTTCTTGTCATGGGTTGCTTTTGGACTTACGGCTCCTCGGCCTAGGCCATGGGCGTGCAGCAAGATCGACGAGGATCCGCACTAGCTTAGCTGCGAGCAGCTGGAAGGCCTATTTTCCTCTCCTCGTTCGTTTGCATGGAGGGCAAATGCACATCGAAAAATCCAAGGAAAAGATATAGTTCTAGCCGTGCCCCTAGAGCGTACAGTGAGAATAATGTTCTAGTCGTGCCCCTAGACCACAAGAAAATTCAACAGACACCCTGCGTAAGAAAGAGATATGCGTATACATAGCTTAGCTTTGTAGTCCTGGACGTACGTGATGGTCTGAAAGATAAGGGAAAGAGCAACTAGTATAAAGAGGTAATAGCACCCAGGTACCCTAACTTGTATGGGATGTGATGATTTAGTACCAAACTTGCAAAATGCTACTCCACCGTACCCCAACTTGCACTAGACGTGATGATTTAGTCCCCTGCCTATCACAGCACGACAAGTGGCAGCCAGCTGGCCGGGCAGGTCGTCGCCTGTACTTTTACAAAAAACACCCTGCGTCTTGTCTAATTAACCCCCACTACAGGCAGCTCTTCTGTTTCGCGCGATTTACAGGATACTTTCGCGCGATCCGCACTCGCCAGCGCCCACGATGCGTCTTGTCTAATTAAACAGTATCATGTTCCTTGCTGACGCCCCAGCTGCGGGGTTCCAGCAGAATCCGGCGCAACTTGCGCGGCCGATGGGGCCAGCGCCTTCTTCGTCCAGAACGGCGGCAGCCCGGGCACCCAGAGTTCGGCAATCTTAAATGGCCCGGCGGAGGAGAAGGAGGCCGAGCGGAAGATGGCGATGTTTTCCGCCGGCGATGGCGGCCAGGGCGGGCTGCTCTCGGCCTTCTTCAGTAACGGCGGTGACATGGACATGCTCAACTCGGCCTTCCTCAAGGGCATGGAGGAGGCCAAAGTTCTTGCCGACCAACAACACCCTCCTCGAGGCCATCCCCGGCAAGGAGCGCGGCTTCACCGTCAAGAAGGAGGTGGCGAATGGAACACCGACGTCCGGCAATGGCCGGGGCCGCAAATACAGGTACGACGAGGACGACCTGGAGGCGGAGACCGCCAGGAGCAGCAAGCTGATGATGCCGGACAGCGAGGAGACCGGCGCCCGCGAGATGTTCGACGAAATAATGCTGGAGGGGTACGAGGCATGCATGCAGGGGATAGAGGAGCTGCGCCACGCCATGGATAGCTAGGCCAAGAAGAAGAACGGGAAGGCGGCGCGCGCGAAGAAGAGCGAGGCGGTCGACCTGCGCACCATGCTCATCCACTGCGCGCAGGCCGTGGCTGCGGGCGACCGCCGGGGCGCGACGGAGCTGCTCAGGCAGATCAAGCAGCACTCCGGGCCGACGGGAGACGCCACGCAGAGGCTGGCGCACTGCTTCGCCGAGGGGCTGGAGGCGCGGCTGGCGGGCACGCGGAGCCAGGTCTACTGTTTCGCGCGATCCGCACTCGCCAGCGCCCACGATGCGTGCTCGTACGCGTACGTCTCGACTGGCAACCAACGGATATCTACATGCATGCACTAACTAACTATTGCATGCACGCTACACATTAACTAACTACTACTGATACGGCTGCGCGCACGACGTATCCAACTAACTAGCTAGCTCTACGCGCGCACGACGCCAATGGACTGCGGCTCGAACTCGAGCACCCACGCAGCCATGCACCGGCGTCCGGTGTAGACCTAGACATACACACTCACACACGCTGGTGACCACGGACTCACACGCGTCATGGTTTATTTTCTAACACTTGGTGCCTTCGCCAGTGCTGCCGGCGGCGGAGCGGTAGAACCCGACGACGTCTCAGGCGCCAAGGCCCTTCTCCTTCACGAAGCGGCTCCAGCCTTGGTGAGGACGTAGCTCTGCTGTTGTTCCAGTACGAGTAGTGGAACCGCCAAACCTTGCCGGTGCCGTCCTCGAAATTCAGGACGCGGAGCAACAGAAGAGCTGCCTGTAGCGGGGGTTAATTAGACAAAACGCAGGGTGTTTTTTTGTAAAAGTGCAGGCGACGACTTGTCCGGCCAGCTGGCTGCCACTTGTCGTGCTGTGATAGGCCGGGGACTAAATCATCACATCTAGTGCAAGTTGGGGTATGGTGGAGTAGCATTTTGCAAGTTTGGGACTAAATCATCACATTCCATGCAAGTTAGGGTACCTGGGATGCTATTACCTCTAGTATAAAAGTACTAGCTCCTTCCTTTGACAAACACCGTACAAGCCCCCGGTCGGAGATAGCCACACAAATAAACAACTGGATACGAAGGAGTATAGCCGTATAGGTTAGTTACATGCCCATGCCATCACAATCTTCTCAAGATGTACCTCCGGTCCATATAAGTGTGTTCCTGATAGGAGTGAGTGAGTGACTAACTGGAATATTCCATGGATAAACATGAAAAAGGAGAACTTAATAAGCTCGCCGTGATCGCCTGGTAGGCCACTAGTGCGACCTACTGGTTCGATTAGGCGAACATCTGCGCCATATCAAGACAACATTAGTCACCGTCAAACAGCACATTTCGCTGGCCAGTTGAGCCTTCGTGCTTACTCCACCACGGGGTGAGTGTGTGCGTCAAGTGCAACTGATCAAGACGTCGTCTCGCGCATGTATACATCCTTGACGGGATAGATTATAAGCTTAGAATATAGTAATATTTCATGATGAACCGGTTCATCAGGGCATGCATGGCTGCATGCAATGACGGGTTAGTAGGGAACAATTAGTCGAATAATCGTCGGAATTTGGCTGTCAAGGACAACTACATGGCCACGTGGCTACTCGTTAATCATGACTTAAACAAGGGTGATTACATGGGGCCTGCTGTCTGATTAACTACATGGCCAGAAAAGAGTCGCTAGTACTACTCCGTTTTCTCTCGATCCTTATGTCTTGTAATAGTGCTAGGATCAAATAGCTGATTAGTCCTAGAGACGCTAAAAATCCTAACCTCCCCTAATTGAGACATTGGCCAATCTTACATTTCTTGGGCCATGATAGGTAAACTAGAATTGATTAGTTAACTAACGGTCTGATTGTACTTTCTAGTACTCGCGTTCTGATGCTAACTTTATTCCTAAGTGCTCGTGCCCATCACATGCCGGGTCTTTAAGTAATTAGTTAATTAACTAGGTACAAGCTAACTTTTCGAAGTCTTTAGTCGTCTTAGGATCTTACTATCAGATCAACAAAGGTACTAATCCTTGGACATTTATAAAGGAGGATCATTATACTACCGATGTGATCCAGTTCTACTTATTATATAATTGCACGCTGATTGGCGCGATAAAAGCGTCAAGAGACTAGAGTTGAGTGTTAAGCATATCATTTTGGGTTGCCAAATAACATGATCTGTATAATCGATCGTCATGGTAGTAGCCAACCAATTTATACCCACCTCCAAATGTTTCAAATATTTTCAGGCCTCCTTTGGTTTATAGAAATTTTGTAGGCATTCTAAAGGATAGAATTTGATAGGATTTTTTTGGAGCCCCTTGATTTGTAGGAATAATCCTATTCCTGTACAAGATAGTAAACCAATCCTTTGTATTTCATAGGAAAAAAACATTAACCTATACCTAATTGAAAAAGAATTCTATCAGGTGAACAAAATGGCATCTCTTTCTCGGAAATTCGCCGGGGCATGCGAGTGCAAGGGCACGCACCTACCAAGCCCCGCCACCCGCTCGATTTGCCTCACGATTCGCGAAGTAGTTGAATCCCGCACAAGGGCATAGTAAAAAAGAAAGTCCCTCAAAAAGTTTTAAGTTTCAACGATGAAACTTACGGTTTTGTAAAACTGCAAGTTTCAACCAGTTTCAGAGATATAATCTCAAGTAATTTTTTCTGTTAGTCGCAGACACAAAATAGTTGATTTTTATCGGTCACTCGTACTAAATTTCAACATTGGAACTTAACATATTTTTTAAAATGTGATCAACATAAATTCAAAATGGATCTTATTTGAAAGAGTTGGTCATAGAAACACGAACATGAAAACATAATATAATTTGCAATTTTTGTTTAAAACATATAGTTGAAAATCGGAAGCCAAAATAAAAATCCATCACCAGGGACCATAGTGCCCGGCACTTGCATGCCACGAATCCTCATCCATCTCAATGCATGTCACCATTCAAAGCTATCGGCATCGAAAACCTACATAATTCATGTTTTTTTTGGGGGGGAGGGGATTCCGGTCTATTCGTCAAACACCATGGTAATATAAAAAACATCAAAAGTAACATTCATTACATCCAGCTTCGTAGATCACCTAACGACGACAACAAGCATTGAAGTAACCTGAAATTACATCATGGCACTGTAACTTTTTTGGCCAAAATGTCCATCGGGTTAGTGATGTTAGGATTTTCAGATTTTGTGGCGTGGCCACGACAACGGCCTCTCTCTTTTTCGGCTGATCAAAATTTTCCTGTTTTTTCATGACTGTTTCAAGAGCAAATCATAAAGTGGTCTAGCAGCAGTAAACTGAGCAGATTAGTAAACTTCCCTCCATTTCTAAATATAAGTCTTTCTGGAGATTTCATTATGAACTACATACGGATGTATTATGCATTTTAAGTGTAGATTCATTTATTTTGCTCCGTATGTAGTCCATAGTGAAATCTTTATAAAGACTTATATTTAGTAACGGAGGGAGTATAATATAGCTGCGATACTTAACGGAGCCAAAATATGCATGTCAGCCTGCCAGCGGCGTTGGAATCTCGTAATGTCGAGTCTAATCTCGAGGGATTCCGATGTGCACGACATCCCACTGCCCCGTTTCTCCGAGCCCATACACGTTCAAACGGCCTACTGACGTACAACGACGGGTCTGACGCCCTGGAAACCGTACGCTGATGGAAAATTTATACACGTCCTGACAAGCAACCACACATTGTCCTCTCCTAGCTCTGCCCGGCAGGTCCAGTCACCTCTTCCGTCCGCATGGAAACAAGGGGAAGACGCCGGTTCCGGTCAATATATATACACGTACGTGGCGTACGTATGCCGTGATACAGTACTGTACAGATACGAGAGGAGACGGGTAGATGGGATGTGTATGTCGATGGGGAGCCGGAGGGGACGGGAATAAAGCTGGGGTGGGGTGGCGGGGAGGGACACGATGATGGCCGAGAATCTGAGTGGATTATTTCGAAGTGACGCTTTTGTCCGCACACCTCACGTTTGCTAACGTGTCCCCTAAAGTTCTCCCCCCCTTGGAGCCCTACATTTCCCGTCGAGTAATACGGCAGGCACAGATGCCCGGAATAATATCTATCCTCTTGCGAGAGAAGGCAACGCCATCTTCTTCCTGTTGGTCTACAGTGATCAGAAGTGGTTTTGTCGAAAACGATTGTTTTGTTGTATGCTGTCTCACGACTCGTGAGTTTTGACAGTCGCTACATTATATAGAGTTCATTCGAAAAGGCTTATTTAATGTGCGGGTTTCCTGAGAAACAGAATTTTTTAAATGAAGTGATTGCAGTAATTCGAATACAAGTTGAATTTACTCGCAAAAAAAAAAGAATACTAGTTGAATTTTATTCAAACTTATGTGGTAATTTGTTGGAAAAGTTTGAGGGAATGTTTTAGTTCCAAGAAATACTAAGGAGTACAATTCGTAGTAAACTAATGATAATACTAGAACTAACTGTATGTTGACCAATTTATGAAACATTGTAAGGGCATCTTCAACGCGGACCCTTAAATGACCCACATATGTCCGGACCGCGCGGTTCGGACCCGGAAGCCATCCAACACGGGGTCCGGACGTGGTGGAGGTTGCGGCCAGGGTCGTGGAGGCCCGATGGTGTCGTCCACCGTCCAGACGCCACCATGGCCGGAGCATTACAAGGCTCCGTACTACTACGCCGCTAAGCAGCTCAGTAGGCAGTCCACGGCAACCGCCGCCGAGCAAGTGCCTTACATCGTCGATGTTGATACATCTCGAACGTATCTGTAATTTTTTTTATTGTTCCATGATATTATAGTATCAATCTTGGATGTTCATTATGCATTTAAATACAATTATATATCATTTTTTGGGACTAACCTATTAACATAGTGCCCAGTGCCAGTTGCTGTTTTTTGCTTGTTTTCGGCTTTTTAGAAAATTAGTACCAAATGGAGTCGAAACGCTACAAAACTTTTTTACGATTTTTCTAGACTAGAAGGGACCCTAAAAGCTTCGGGAGAACGAGGCAGCGACAAGCCTGCCAAGCGCACCCCTTAGGCTTGTGGGCCCCACATGGCACCTCTTGACCTAATTTCAATTCTATAAATTTCCAAATATTTCTAATACATTAGAGAGCCTCCCAAATACTTTTTCCACCGCCGCAAGTTTATGTATTTGGAGATCCCATCTGGAGACCTTTTCAGGTACTCCGCCAGAGGGGGAATCGATCACGGAGGGCCTCTACATCAACCTTGTTGTCCTTCCGATGATGTGTGAGTAGTTTACCACAAACCTACGGGTCCATAGCTAGTAGCTACATGACTTCTTCTCTCTTTTTGATCTCTAATACAATGTTCTCCTCGATGTTCTTGGAGATCTATTCGATGTAATCCTTTTTTGTGGTGTGTTTGTTGGGATCCGATAAATTATGGGTTTATGATAACATTATCTATGAATATTACTTGAGTCTTCCCTGAACTCTTTTATGCATGATTGTTATAACTCTGTATTTCTCTCCGATCTATCCGTTTGGTTTGGCCAACTAGATTGATTTATCTTGCAATGGGAGAGGTGCTTTGTGATGAGTTCGATCTTGCCTTGCTCAATCCTAGTGACAGAAAGGGACATGACACGTATTTGTATCATTGCCATTAAGGATAAAAAGATGGGGTTTATTCATATTAATTGGGTTGACTTTGTCTACAACATGTCATCTTGTTTAAGGCGTTACTCCGTTCTTTATGAACTTAATACTCTAGATACATGCTGGATAACGGTTGATGTGTGGAGTAATAGTAGTAGATGCAGGCAGGAGTCGGTCTAATTGTCTCGGACGTGATGCCTATATACATGATCATTGCCTTGGATATCATCATAACTATGCACTTTTCTATCAATTGCCCAACAGTAACTTGTCCACCCACGTTTTCATCCTATGAGAGTTGCCGATTTCCTGTAGTTTATGCTTTTTTAAAAGAATAATCCTGTATTATTTTGCTGAGAAATGAACGAAAAATCCGAGTGTCCACACCCTTCTATAAGAGCGTCTATATCTCAGTACTCCCTATTTGGCGCGGTAAGCGCCGTCGAAGACAACCTTTTTTTAGAATTGCCAACACTTGATCAATGTGAATGTTTATGGGAATACATGCTGGATCATGAGGATGAATAAGCCACAAATGATGACCCTAATAAAGTATAGCCGAGTGTTTGGCAAGGTTGTGAGCTTCACAATTTGATGCTCTTACTTCAAAAATAACTAAACAGCTAACAAAATAACTAGCCATAGAATTAAATTTTTTGACAATGGCATCATAGGCCCCTCCTTTACCTTCATTGATGTCATCTACTATGGTCTTGCTATCACATGCAATAATGATATTTGTCAATGAAAGGTCTTCTGCTAATGCCAGCGCTTCACCACAAACTAGCATCCCTAGGGTTGCCGGTTCTGTTAGTCCTGGTAGAATGTGAAGGAAATATGCCCTAGAGGCAATAATAAAGTTGTTATTTTATATTTCCTTATTCATGATAAAGTTTTATTATTCATGCTAGAATTGTATTGATCGGAAACTTAAATACATGTGTGAATACATAAACAAATACCGTGTCCCTAGTAAGCCTCTACAGGTTTCCTAACCATGGACATGAGTTGTCATTTGATAACGGGATCACATCATTAGGAGAATGATGTGATAGACAAGAACCATCCGTTAGCTTAGCATATTGATCGTTCAGTTTATTGCTATTGCTTTCTTCATGTCAAATACATATTCCTTCGACTATGATATTATGCAACTCCCGGATACCAGAGGAATACCTTGTGTGCTATCAAACGTCACAACGTAACTGGGTGATCATAAAGATGCTCTACATGTATCTCCGAAGGTGTTTGTTGAGTTGGCATAGATCGAGATTAGGATTTGTCACTCGGAGTATCGGAGAGGTATCTCTGTGCCCTCTCGGTAATACACATCATAAGCTTGGAAGCAAATTACTAAGGAGTTAGTCACAAGGTGATGTATTACAGAACGAGTAAAGAGACTTGCCGGTAACGATATTGAACTAGGTATGAAGATATTGACGATCGAACGGGTAAGTAACATACCGATGGACAAAGGGAATTATGTATGTTGTCATAATGGTTCGACCGATAAAGATCTTCGTAGAATATGTTATAGCCAATATGGGCATTCAGGTTCCGCTATTGGCTATTGACCGAAGAGGTGTCTTGGTCATGTCTACATAGTTCTCGAACCCGTAGGGTCCGCACACTTAACGTTCGTTGACGATATAGTGTTATATGATTTGGTGACTGAATGTTGTTCGGAGTCCCGGATGAGATCACGGACATGACGAGGAATCTCAAAATGGTCGAGAGGTAAAGATTGATATATAGGACGATGGTATTTGGACATCGGAAGTGTTTCGGGACGTACCGAGAAGAAATCGGGTCACCGGAAGGGCTTCCGGGCACCCACCGGGAAGATATGGGCCTTATGGGCCAAAGGAGGGGACAGACCAGCGCACAAGGGGGCTGGCGCGCCCCTCCCTTGGCTGGCCGGCCCTATGGGGAAGGAACGGGGAGGGGTGGCCCCTCCTGCCTTTCCCTCCTCAGGAGAGAAAGGAAAGGGGGGTGCCACCTCCTCCTTCCTTCCTCCCGCACTCCAAATAAGGAAGGGGGCGTCACTTGGGAGGAGACCCAAGTAGGATTCGGCCTACTTGGGGCGCCCTCCTGGATGCTCCCTCCCCCCACCTATATATATGTGGGACGGGGCGCCTAGCACACCAGAACATTATCTTAGCCGTGTGCAGCGCACCCCTCCATCGTTTACACTCCCGGTCATATTTTCGTAGTGCTTAGGCGAAGCCCTATGGAGATAGCTTCACCATCACCGTCACCATGCCGTCGTGCTGCCGGAACTCATCTATACCTTGCCGTCTTGCTGGATCAAGAAGGCGGAGGACGTCACCGAGCTGAACGCGGAGGTGCCGTACGTTTGGTACTTGATCGGTTGGAGCGCGAAGATGTTTGACTACATCAAATGCGTTGTTAAACGCTTCTGCTTACAGTCTACGAGGGTACGTAGACACACTCTCCCGTGTCGTTGCTACGCATCTCCATGTGTAGATCTTGCGTGTGCATAGATTTTTTTTTGTTTTCCATGCAACGTATCCCAACAGTGGCATCCGAGCCAGGTCTATGCGTAGATGATATGCACAAGTAGAACACAAAGAGTTGTGGGCGGTGATAGTCATACTGCTTACCACCAACGTCTTATTTTGATTCGGAGGTATTGTGGGATGAAGCGGCCCGGACCAACATTACATGTCCACGCACATGAGATCGGTTCCACCACCAGACATGCAACTAATTTTGCATAAAGGTGGATGGCGGGTGTCTGTTTCTCCTACTTTAGTTGAATCGAATTTGACTACGGCCGGTCCTTGAAGAAGGTTAAAGCATCAAACTTGATGAATCACCGTTGTGGTTTTTGCGTAGTTAAGAACGGTTCTTGCTAGAAGCCCGTAGCAGCCACGTAAAACTTGCAACAACAAAGTAGAGGACGTCTAACTTGTTTTTGCAGGGCATGTTGTGATGTGATATGGTTAAGATATGATGTGATATATATTGATGTATGAGATGATCATGTTTTGTAATATCAACAACCGACAGGATCCTTAGGGTTGTCTCTTTATTGTATGAAGTGCAAGCTCTATGTAATTGCTTTACTTTGTCACTATGCTTTAGTGATAGTTGTAGAAGAAATAGTTGGTGTGACAACCTCGATGCAACAACACTACGATGGAGATCATGACGATGCTTTGGAGATGGAGATCAAAAGCACACGATGATGATGGCCATATCATGTCACATATTTGATTGCATGTGATGTTTATCTTTTATGCATCTTATTTTGCTTAGAACAGCGGTAGCATTATAAGATGATCCCTTCACTAAATTTCAAGATAAAAGTGTTCTCCCCGAGTATGCACCGTTGCCAAAGTTCGTCGTTTCGAAGCACCACGTGATAATCGGGTGTGATAGACTCTACGTTTACATACAACGGGTGTAAGACAATTTTGCACATGCAAAATACTTGGGTTAAACTTGACGAGCCTATCATGTACAGACATGGTCTCGGAATACTGGAGACCGAAAGGTCGAACGTGAGTCATATAGTAGATATGATCAACATAGAGATGTGCACCATTGATGACTACCCCATCTCACGTGATGATCGGACATGGGTTAGTTGATTTGGATCACATATCACTTAGATAACTTGAGGGATGTTTATTTAAGTGCGAGTTCATTAGTAATTTAATTAACTCAACTTAATTTATCATGAACTTAGTCTTATAGTTTTGCATATCTATGATGTAGATCAATGGCCCGAGCTACCGTTCCCCAGAATTTTAATGCGTTCATAGAGAAAGCTAAGTTGAAGATGATGGTAGCAATTATACAGACTGGGTCCGTAACTTGAGGATTATCCTCATTGATGCACAGAAGAATTATGTCCTTGATGCACCGCTAGGTGAAAGGCCTGCTGCAGGAGCTGAAGCTAATGTTATGAACGCCTGGCAAGCTCGATCTGATGACTACTCTATAGTTCAGTATGCCATGATTTACGGCTTAGAACCGGGACTTCAAAGACGTTTTAAACGTCATGGAGCATATGAGATGTTCCAAGAGTTGAAGTTAATAATTCAAGCAAATGCCCGGGTTGAGAGATATGAAGTCTCCAACAAGTTCTATAGCTGCAAGATGGAGGAGAAAAGTTCTGTCATTGAACACATACTCAAAATGTCTGGGTATTATAATCACTTGACTCAGCTGGGAGTTGATCTTCCAGTTGATTGTGTTATTGACAGAGTTCTTCAATCACTGCCACCAAGCTACAAAGGCTTCATGATGAACTATAATATGCAAGGGATGAACAAAACAATTCCTGAGCTCTTCGCAATGCTCAAGGCTGCGGAGGTAGAAATAAAGAAGGAGCATCAAGTGTTGATGGTTAACAAGACCACTAGTTTCAAGAAAAAGGGCAAGGGAAAGAAAGGGAACTTCAAGAAGAATGGCAAGCAAGTTGCCACTCCCGGGAAGAAGCCCAAAGCTGGACCCAAGCCTGAAACTGAGTGCTTCTACTGCAAAGGGACTGGTCACTGGAAGCGGAACTGCCCCAAATACTTGGCGGATAAGAAGGATGGCAAAGTGAACAAAGGTATATTTGATATACATGTTATTGATGTGTACCTTACTAATGCTCATAGCAGCGCCTGGGTATTTGATACTGGTTCGGTTGCTCATATTTGTAACTCGAAACATGAGCTGCGGAATAAACGAAGATTGGCTAAGGACGAGGTGACGATGCGCGTCAGAAATGGTTCCAAGGTCGATGTGATCGCCGTCGGCACGCTACCTCTACATCTACCTTCGGGATTAGTTTTAGACCTCAATAATTGTTATTTGGTGTCCGTGTTGAGCATGAACATTATATCTAAATCTTGTTTATTGCGAGACGGATATTCATTTAAGTCAGAGAATAATGGTTGCTCTATTATATGAATAATATCTTTTATGGTCATGCACCCTTGAAGAGTGGTCTATTCTTGTTGAATCTCGATAGTAGTAATACACATATTCATAGTATTGATGCCAAAAGATGCAAAGTTGATAATGATAGTGCAACATACTTGTGGCACTGCCATTTAGGTCATATTGGTGTAAAGCGCATGAAGAAACTCCATACAGATGGACTTTTAGAATCACTTGATTATGAATCATTTGATACTTGCGAACCATGCCTCATGGGAAAGATGACTAAAACTCCATTCTCCAGACAATGGAGCGAGCTAATGACATATTGGAAATAATACATACCGATGTATGCGATCCGATGAGTATTGAAGCACGCGGCGGGTATCGTTATTTTCTGACCTTCACAGATGATTTGAGTAGATATGGGTATGTCTACTAGATGAAACACAAGTCTGAGACATTTGAAAGTTCAAAGAATTTCAGAGTGAAGTGGAGAATGATCGTAACAAGAAAATAAAGTTTCTACGATCTGATCGTGGAGGCGAATATTTGAGTTACGAGTTTGACCTTCATTTAAAACAATGTGGAATAGTTTCACAACTCATGCCACCTGGAACACCACAACGTAATGGTTTGTCCGAATGTCATAACCGTATTTTATTGGATATGGTGCGTTCTATGATGTCTCTTACCGATTTACCACTATCGTTTTGGGGTTATGCATTAGAGACAGCTGCATTCACATTAAATAGGGCACCATCTAAATCCGTTGAGACGACATCGTATGAACTGTGGTTTGGCAAGAAACCTAAGCTGTCGTTTCTTAAAATTTGGGGTTGCGACACTTATGTCAAAAGGCTTTAGCCTGGTAAGCTTGGACCCAAATCGGAGAAGTGCGTCTTCATAGGACACCCTAAGGAAACAATTGGGCACACCTTCTACCACAGATCCGAAGGCAAGATCTTTGTTGCCAAGAATGGAACATTTCTAGAGAAGGAGTTTATCTCGAAAGAAGTGAGTGGGAGGAAAGTAGAACTTGATGAGGTAATTGCACCTTCTCTCAATTTGGAAAGTAGCACATCAGATAAATCCGTTCCTGTGATGCCTACACCAACTAGAGAGGAAGCTAATGATGATGATCATGAAACTTCAGATCAAGTTACTACTAGACCTCGTAGGTCGAACAGAGCACGTTCCACACCAGAGTGGTGCGGTAATCCTGTCCTGGAAATCATGTTACTAGACCATGGCGAACCTACGAACTATGAAGAAGCTATGATGAGCCCAGATTCCAATAAATGACTTGAGGCCATGAAATCTAAGATAGGATCCATGTATGAGAACAAAGTGTGGACTTTGGTGGACTTGCCCGATGATCGGCAAGCCATTGAGAATAAATGGATCTTCAAGAAGAAGATAGACGTTGATGGTAATGTCACCATCTACAAAGCTCGACTTGTTGCAGAAGGTTTTCGACAAGTTCAAGGGGTTGACTACGATGAGACCTTCTCACCCGTAGCGATGCTTAAGCCAGCCTAAATCATGTTAGCAATTGCCACATTTTATAATTATGAAATCTGGCAAATGGCCGTCAAAACTGCATTCCTTAATGGATTTCTTAAAGAAGAGTTGTATACGATGCAACCAGAAGGTTTTGTCGATCCTAAAGTTGCTAACAAAGTGTGCAAGAGCTCTAGCGATCCATCTATGGACTGGTGCAAGCATCTCGGAGTTGTAATATACGCTTTGATGAGGTGATCAAAGCATATGGTTTTATACAAACTTACGGTGAAGCATGTATTTACAATAAAGTGAGTCGGAGCTCTGTAGCATTTCGGATATTATATGTGGATGACATATTATTGATTGGAAATGATATAGAATTTCTGGATAGCATAAAAGGATACTTGAATAAGAATTTTTCAATGAAAGACCTTGGTGAAGCTGCTTATATATTGGGCATCAAGATCTATAGGGATAGATCGAGACGCTTAATAGGACTTTAACAAAGCACATATATACCTTGATAAAGTTTTGAAGAAGTTAAAAATGGATTAGTCAAAGAAAGGGTTCTTACCTGTGTTACAAGGTATGAAGTTGAGTCAGACTCAAAGCCCGACCACAGCGGAAGATGGAGAGAAAATGAAAGTCATTCCCTATGCCTCAGCCATAGGTTCTATCATGTATGCTATGTTGTGTACCAGACCTGATGTGTTCCTTGCCATAAGTCTGGCAGGGAGGTACCAAAGTAATCCAGGAGTGGATCACTGGACAACGGTCAAGAACATCCTGAAGTACCTGAAAATGACCAAGGATATGTTTCTCGTTTGTGGAGGTGACGAAGAGCTCGTCGTAAATGGTTATGTTGATGCTAGCTTCGGCACTGATCCGGATGATTCTAAGTCACAAACCGGACACATATTTATATTGAATGGTGGACCTGTCAGTTGGTGCAGTTCCAAGTAGAGCGTCGTGGCGGGATCTACGTGTGAAGCGTAGTACATAGCTTCTTCGGAAGCAGCACATGAAGGAGTCCGGATGAAGGAGTTCATATCCGATCTAGGTGTAATACCTGGTGCATCGGGTCCAATGAAAATCTTTTGTGACAACACTGGAGCAATTGCCTTGACGAAGGAATCCAGGTTTTACAAGAGAACTAAACACATCAAGAGACGTTTCAACTCCATTCGTGAAAATGTCAAAGATGGAGACACAGAAATTTGCAAAGTACAAACGGATCTGAATGTGGCAGACCGGTTGACTAAGCCTCTTCCGCGAGCAAAACATTGTCAGCACCAAGACTCCATGGGTGTTAGATTCATCACAATTTAATCTAGATTATTGACTCCAGTACAAGTGGGACACTGAAGGAAATATGCCCTGGAGGCAATAATAAAGTTATTATTTTATATTTCCTTATTCATGATAAAGGTTTATTATTCATGCTAGAATTGTATTGATCGGAAACTTAAATACATGTGTGAATACATAAACAAATACCGTGTCCCTAGTAAGCCTCTACTAGACTAGCTCGTTGATCAAAGATGGTTAAGGTTTCCTAACCATGGACATGTGTTGTCATTTGATAACAGGATCACATCATTAGGAGAATCATGTGATGGACAAGACCCATCCCTTAGCTTAGCATATTGATCGTTCAGTTTATTGCTATTGCTTTCTTCATGTCAAATACATATTCCTTCGACTATGAGATTATGCAACTCCCGGATACCAGAGGAATACCTTGTGTGCTATCAAACATCACAACGTAACTGGGTGATCATAAAGATGTTCTACAGGTATCGCCGATGGTGTTTGTTGAGTTGGCATAGATCGATATTAGGATTTGTCACTCCGAGTATCAGAGAGGTATCTCTGGGCCCTCTCGGTAATACACATCATAAGCTTGGAAGCAAATGACTAAGGAGTTAGTCATGAGGTGATTTATTATGGAACGAGTAAAGAGACTTGCCAGTAACGAGATTGAACTAGGTATGAAGATACCGACGATCGGATCTCGAGCAAGTAACATACTGATGGACAAAGGGAATTACGTATGTTGGCATAACGGTTCGACCGATAAATATCTTCTTAGAATATGTAGGAGCCAATATGGGCATCCAGATTCCGCTACTGGTTATTGACCGGAGAGGTGTCTCCGTCATGTCTACACAGTTCTCGAACCCGTAGGGTCCGCACACTTAACGTTCGTTGACGATATCACTACTAGGGAAAAGCTTATACACAGGAGCTCACCAGTAGCGCTTTTTAGAAGCAAGCACTGCTGCTAAATAGCAGCAGCGCCTTTTGACAACCAGCGCTGCTACTAATCACTTAGCAGTAGTGCTATGGATGCAAAACACGCTACTATTATAATTGCTAGATCGTTGCAGGCAGGCTAGGTATACTAGTAGTGCTTATACTTGAAAAGCGCTACTGCTATTGAACTTAGCGGTAGCGTTTTCCTCTAACAAGCGCTACTACTAGAAATGCTACTGCTAATGATCATAGCAGTAGCGCTTTTTGCACGGAATCGCTACTACTATGATCGTTAGTAGTAGCGATGTTTGCCTTCCAACGCTACTACTACGTGTACCTTATCCACCCGCGCGCGTCCCTGCCTCTCCACTCGCATTCTCACTCGCGCAAACCGCCGCGCGCCGTCGCCGCCATCGTCCGCCATCGCCCCCTAGGTAACTCCCTCCCTCCCTCTCCGCCCTCCTCCTCCTCCTCCCTTCGGCGGCCCCCTCCTCCTCCCTTCTCCTCCTCCTCCCTCCGGTGGCCCCCTCCTCCCTCCCTTCTTCCTACCCGTCCTTCCTCCCTCCCTTGTCTCTGTCGGTGTTCTGGGAACGGGGGTCCCCAGACTTGCCTGCCTGCGGCCCACAGCAAGGCTCCACTAGCGGGCCCGTACAACCCATCTACACCAGCAAGCACTCAAGACCCTCACGAGGGGCCAAGCCTCGCGAGGCGGACGACACAAGACCTCCTCGGGAGCGGCCTCACCAGGCTGGCTCGTGAGGGGCGGAGAGATCAAGGCAAGGGGGTACCTCGCAAGGTTTCCCGTGACGTAAGCCATGACGACCAACGCCAGGCGGGCGCCAGCGCGCACAGTGTCCTCGCTTCCCCTTTGGTGCTAAGGAGGCAAGCGTAGACGAAGAGTACCGAGGCATCAGGAAAAGGTTTCCATATCGATGAAACGAGACCAAGATCAACAGGACGGCAGGACGGAGGTCACCGTGGAGCCCAAGACAGCGTCACCACTAGAGCCTTTGGTAGGCGAAGACCACTTTTGTCAGGATAAGCTGTACTAGGTGTCCCCCTTCAAACTTGGCCGTTGTGGCATCCCTTCCCGCTCAATATTTGGGAAGAGGACCAGGGCCTCTATAAATAGGACTAGTCATCACCGTAGGAGGCAACTCATCTTGAGCAATCCTCACCCGCGCACCAGCTCACCAAGCACAAGAACACCTCTCCTCAGGAGGTTGTTCTTCCCTTGTACTATTCATCCTCATCCCAAGAGGCAATCCACCACCGGCACAATGGAGTAGGGTATTACACCACAACGGTGGCCCGAACCAGTATAAATCTTGTGTCCTCGTGTTCTTTGGGTTCAGCGAGCTAGTCCGTGGGATCGTGGAGTGCGAGAGCTTGGGAGAGGAGAGATCTTCGTGCACACCCCAGTGCTCGAACCTCAAGGGTTTTGCCGGAACCCGAAATCCGACATTTGGCGCGCCAGGTAGGGGTGCGCCGGAGCTTTCCTTCCGACGATCTGTGCTTCGCTGCCACCGCGCTCCGCCCCCATGGCAAGCGCAACGCTTTCCGCTCCAACGACCGATGCCAGCGGCGGGGCCAGGGGGCTCCGAGCCTTCGCCCCCGCCTTAGGACAGGTGCAGTGGCCGCCCAAGTTCAAGACGGAGATGCCACCGCGCTATGACGGCACGGCGGATCCGGTAGCTTTCCTGCTGGCGTACGAGGAGGCCGTCCTCAAAGCTGGGGGCGACAACAGGGTCATGGCCAACTGGCTTCCCATGGCCTTACGGGCGCACCGCGTGCCTGGCTGCTCACCCTCCCAGGATCTTCCGTGGCATCTTGGGAGGAGTTGCGCGACCTCTTCACCGCGTGCTTCGTGGCGCCGGCACCCCACGCTGTAGTGGCCCTCCTCGGTGGCTCGCAAGCGCCGCCCTCAGACCGTCGCCTCAAGCCGTTCCTTCGCCAGATCGGCACCGCTTCCACGCACCAGGAGACTCCCCCGGGCTGGGCGGCGCCCGAGGCCGACCTCACCTTTGACTCAGGGGACCACCCCGTCACCACCGCTGGCTCGGGTGTGCTCCCAATGCTTTGCACGCCCACCATTTGCAACGTGGCCGTCACCAAGACCCTCATCGACGGCGGCGCCGGCCTCAACGTGCTCTCCGTGGAGGCCTTCAGCCTTCTTCATGTACCACTCGAGCGGCTCCGGCTCAGCAAGCCTTTCTCAAGAGTTGGCGGCGGCACCGCCCACTCCCTGGGACAGATCCGCCTTCCTGTCACATTCGGCACGCGCAACAACTACCGACCGAGCTGGTCGACTTCGACATCGCCCACATCGGCCTCCCGTATGACGCCATCCTCGGGTACCCAGCTCTGGCCCAGTTTATGGCAGCAACCCATCCGGCGTACAACCTCATGAAGATGCCTGAGAGCAAGGGCGTCCTCACCATCGAGGGGGGCACCAAGGAGGCTTTGGTGGCGCTCAAGCTTGCCCTCAAGACTGCCGCGGTGGTGCAGCCCGCTGGCGCGGACGCCTCCAAGGCCAAGGAAGCCGCACCAACCAAGAAGAAGCAGTTGTTCACCCAAGACAAGGCTGAAACAAAGCAGGTGCCAGTTGATGAAGACGGGTCCTCAGGAGCCACCTTTACCATAGGTGCCAACCTTGACCCTGGTCAAGAGGAAGCGTTGGTGAAGTTCTTGCACGCAAACAAGGAGATATTCGCATGGGAACCCAAACAGCTGGTGGGGGTCCCGAGAGAGGTGATTGAGCATCACTTAAAGCTGTGCCCCGATGTACGCCCTGTGAAGCAGCGGGCGAGACGATAGTCCACGGAGAAGCAGGCCTTCATCGTCCAAGAAACCCGCAAGCTGGAGGCGGGGAGTGCCATTCGCGAGGTTCGGTATCCCGAGTGGCTGGCGAACCCCGTTGTTGTGCCGAAGAAAGGCAGCAAGGAGTGCATGTGTGTCGACTTCACCAACCTCAACAAGGCCTGCCCCCAAGATCCGTTCCCGCTTCCACGCATCGACCAGATCATCGACTCCACCGCCGAGTGTGATTTTCTGTGCTTCCTGGATGCGTTCTCAGGCTATCACCAGATCAAGATGGCGGTAGAAGATGTGGAGAAGACCGCCTTCCTGACCCCATGTGGGGTGTACTTCTATACTTGCATGCCTTTCGGACTGCGCAACGCGGGAGCGACCTTCCAGCGGCTGATGCACATCGCCTTAGGGCGGCAGCTCGGGAGAAACGCGGAGGCCTACGTCGACGACATTGTGGTGAAGTCTCGAGAGGCGAGAACTTTGATCTAAGACCTGGAGGAGACCTTCGTGAGCCTACGCCAGGTGAACTTGCGGCTCAACCCGGAGAAGTGCGTGTTCGGTGTCCCTTCCGGCAAGCTGCTGGGTTTCCTCGTGTCCCACAGAGGGATCGAGGCGAACCCAGATAAGGTAAAGGCAATCGAAGACATGAGTCCACCGCAGACCCTCAAGGAGATGCAGAAGCTTGCCAGTCGTGTGACTGCGTTGGGGCGCTTTATCTCCAAGCTGGGAGAGCGTGCCCTACCGTTCTTCAAGCTGATGAAGAAGAAGGGCCCATTCGAGTGGAATCCGGAGGCCGACCAAGCATTTCAAGACCTCAAGAGATACCTGACCAGCCCGCCAGTGATGGTGGCGCCTCGACCCCTCGAGCCCTTGGTGCTCTACCTGTCTGCAACACCCCACTCTGCCAGCGCAGTGCTGGTGGCCCTCAGAGAAGAGCGCCAGGTCAAGGGTCTGCCAAGTGGAACCATCAGGCCGGACGAAGCGGGGCGGCACCAACGCGAAGCTCCTGAAGCAGCGGCTGCTTTGGCAGACCACCAAGCCCCTGAAGCCGAAGACCCCGAAGAGACACCTCAACCCCCGGAAGCCGAAGACTCCGTCAGCTCTCCCGCCCTCGTCGAGCACCCGGTGTACTTCGTCAGCACAGTGCTGCGGGATCCAAGGGCACGATACCCCATGCCTCAGAAGATCCTACTCGCGCTCCTGGTGGCCTCGCGTTTGCTGCGCCACTACTTCCAGGGTCACCCCATCAGGGTCGTCTCGGCTTACCCGCTGGAAAGAGTGCTCAGGAGCCCCAATGCTGCCGGGCGAGTCGCTGAATGGAACATCAAGCTGCAAGCGTTTGACTTGGAGTTCAGCACGACCAGGGTCATCAAGGGGGCTGCGCTCGCAGACTTTGTGGCGGAATGGACCGACGCCCCAGAGCTCGAAGCAGGCGAGAACCAATCCCTATCTCCAGGGAGCGAAGCGCCGGACGGCTGGGTCATGTACTTCGACGGCGCGTTCTCACGCCAGGGCACGGGGGCTGGAGCGGTGCTTATCTCACCCACCCTGGACAAGCTCTACTACGCCGTGCAACTCTGCTTCCAGCAGGGTGAGAAGGTGTCCAATAACATAGCAGAGTACGAGGGCCTCATAGCTGGCCTCAGGGCTGCGGTGGCCCTGGGGGTGAGGCGTCTCACCATCAAGGGCGACTCGCAGCTGTTGGAAATATGCCCTAGAGGCAATAATAAATGGTTATTATTATATTTCTTTGTTCATGGTAATTGTCTATTGTTCATGCTATAATTGTGTTATCCGGAAATCGTAATGCATGTGTAAATACATAGACCACAACGTGTCCCTAGTAAGCCTCTAGTTGACTAGCTCGTTGATCAATAGATAGTCATGGTTTCCTGACTATGGACATTGGATGTCATTGATAACGGGATCACATCATTAGGAGAATGATGTGATGGACAAGACCCAATCCTAAGCATAGCTTAAAGATCGTGTAGTTCGTTTGCTAGAGCTTTTCCAATGTCAAGTATCTTCTCCTTAGACCATGAGATCGTGCAACTCCTGGATACCGTACGAGTACTTTGGGTGTGCCAAACGTCACAACGTAACTGGGTGACTATAAAGGTACACTACGGGTGTCTCCGAAAGTGTCTGTTGGGTTGGCACGGATGGAGACTGGGATTTGTCACTCCGTATGACGGAGAGGTATCCCTAGGCCCACTCGGTAATGCATCATCATAATGAGCTCAATGTGACTAAGGAGTTAGTCACGGGATCATGCATTGCGGTACGAGTAAAGAGACTTGCCGGTAACGAGATTGAACAAGGTATTGGGATACCGACGATCGAATCTCGGGCAAGTAACATACCGATTGACAAAGGGAATTGTATACGGGATTGATTGAATCCTCGACATCGTGGTTCATCCGATGAGATCATCGTGGAACATGTGGGAGCCAACATGGGTATCCAGATCCTGCTGTTGGTTATTGACCGGAGAGGCGTCTCGGTCATGTCTGCATGTCTCCCGAACCCGTAGGGTCTACACACTTAAGGTTCGGTGACGCTAGGGTTGTAGAGATATGAGTATGCGGAAACCCGAAAGTTGTTCGGAGTCCTGGATGAGATCCCGGACGTCACGAGGAGTTCCGGAATGGTCCGGAGGTGAAGAATTATATATAGGAAGTCCAGTTTCGGCCACCGGGAAAGTTTCGGGGGTTATCGGTATTGTACCGGGACCACCAGAAGGGTCCCGGAGGTCCACCGGGTGGGGCCACCTATCCCGGAGGGCCCCATGGCCTGAAGTGGGAAGGGAACCAGCCCTTAGTGGGCTGGGGCGCCCCCATGGGCCTCCCCCCTGCGCCTAGGGTTGGAAACCCTAGGGTGGGGGGCGCCCCACTTGACTTGGGGGGGGGGGAGTTTCCCCCCTTGGCCGCCCCCCCCACAGATGGGTTCTTGGCCGGCGCCCCCCCTCCCAGGGGGCCTATATAAAGGGGGGAAGGGAGGGCAGTAATACTACAGCCTTTGGTGCCTCCCTCCTCCCCTGCAACACCTCTCCCTCTCGCAGAAGCTTGGCGAAGCCTTGCCGAGATCCCGCTACATCCACCACCACGCCGTCGTGCTGCTGGATCTCCATCAAGCTCTCCTTCCCCCTTGCTGGATCAAGAAGGAGGAGACGTCGCTGCTCCGTACGTGTGTTGAACGCGGAGGTGCCGTCCGTTCGGTACTCGGTCATCGGTGATTTGGATCACGGCGAGTACGACTCCATCAACCTTGTTCATTGGAACGCTTCCGCTCGCGATCTACAAGGGTATGTAGATGCACTCCTTTCCCCTCGTTGTTGGTATACTCCATAGATGGATCTTGGTGATGCGTAGAAAAATTTTAAATTCTGCTACGATCCCCAACAGTGGTATCAGAGCCAGGTTTATGCGTAGTTACTATGCACGAGTAGAACACAAAGCAGTTGTGGGCGTAGATGTTGCCAATTCTTCTTGCCACTACTAGTCTTATCTTGTTTCGGCGGTATTGTGGGATGAAGCGGCCCGGACCGACCTTACACGTACGCTTACGTGAGACAGGTTCCACCGACTGACATGCACTAGTTGCATAAGGTGGCTAGCGGGTGTCTGTCTCTCCCACTTTAGTCGGAACGGATTCGATGAAAAGGGTCCTTATGAAGGGTAAATAGAAATTGGCATATCACGTTGTGGTTTTACGTAGGTAAGAAACGTTCTTGCTAGAAACCTATACAAGCCACGTAAAAACTTGCAACAACAATTAGAGGACGTCTAACTTGTTTTTGCAGCATGTGCTATGTGATGTGATATGGCCAGAAGATGTGATGAATGATATATGTGATGTATGAGATTGATCATATTCTTGTAATAGGAATCAGGACTTGCATGTCGATGAGTATGACAACCGGCAGGAGCCATAGGAGTTGTCTTTATTATTTTGTATGACCTGCGTGTCATTGAATAACGCCATGTAAATTACTTTACTTTATTGCTAAATGCGTTAGCCATAGAAGTAGAAGTAATCGTTGGCGTGACAACTTCATGAAGACACAATGATGGAGATCATGGTGTCATGCCAGTGACAAAGATGATCATGGCGCCCCGAAGATGGAGATCAAAGGAGCAAAATGATATTGGCCATATCATGTCACTATTTGATTGCATGTGATGTTTATCATGTTTTGCATCTTATTTGCTTAGAACGACGGTAGTAAGTAAGATGATCCCTTATGATAATTTCAAGAAAGTGTTCCCCCTAACTGTGCACCGTTGCGAAGGTTCGTTGTTTCGAAGCACCACGTGATGATCGGGTGTGATAGATTCTAACGTTCGCATACAACGGGTGTTGACGAGCCTAGCATGTACAGACATGGCCTCGGGATACACGCAATACACTTAGGTTGACATGACGAGCCTAGCATGTACAGACATGGCCTCGGAACACGGAGGACCGAAAGGTCGAGCATGACTCGTATAGAAGATACGATCAACACGGAGATGTTCACCGATCTTGACTAGTCCGTCTCACGTGATGATCGGACACGGCCTAGTTAACTCGGATCATGTTTCACTTAGATGACTAGAGGGATGTCTATCTGAGTGGGAGTTCATTGAGTAATTTGATTAGATGAACTTAATTATCATGAACTTAGTCTAAAATCTTTACAATATGTCTTGTAGATCAAATAGCCCATGTTGTCCTCAACTTCAACGCGTTCCTAGAGAAAACCAAGCTGAAAGATGATGGCAGCAACTATACGGACTGGGTCCGGAACCTGAGGATCATCCTCATAGCTGCCAAGAAAGATTATGTCCTAGAAGCACCGCTAGGTGAAGCACCAATCCCAGAGAACCAAGACGTTATGAACGCTTGGCAATCACGTGCTGATGATTACTCCCTCGTTCAGTGCGGCATGCTTTACAGCTTAGAACCGGGTCTCCAAAAGCGTTTTGAGAAACATGGAGGATATGAGATGTTCGAAGAGCTGAAAATGGTTTTCCAAGCTCATGCTCGGGTCGAGAGATATGAAGTCTCCGACAAGTTCTTCAGCTGTAAAATGGAGGAAAATAGTTCTGTTAGTGAGCACATACTCAGAATGTCTGGGTTACACAACCGCTTGTCTCAGCTGGGAGTTAATCTCCTGGATAACGCGGTCATTGACAGAATCCTTCAGTCGCTTCCACCAAGCTACAAGAGCTTTGTGATGAACTTCAATATGCAGGGGGTGGAAAAGACCATTCCTAAGGTATATTCAATGCTGAAATCAGCGGAGGTGGAGATCAAAAAGGAACATCAAGTGTTGATGGTGAATAAAACCACTAAGTTCAAGAAGGGCAAGGGTAAGAAGAACTTCAAGAAGGACGGCAAGGGAGTTGCCACGCCCGGTAAGCCAATTACTGGGAAGAAGCCAAGGAATGGACCCAAGCCTGAGACTGAGTGCTTTTATTGCAAGGGAAGTGGTCACTGGAAGCGGAACTGCCCCAAATACTTAGCGGACAAGAAGGCCGGCAACACCAAAGGTATATGTGATATACATGTAATTGATGTGTACCTTACCAGTACTCGTAGTAGCTCCTAGGTATTTGATACCGGTGCGGTTGCTCATATTTGTAACTCAAAACAGGAACTGCGGAATAAGCGGAGACTGGCAAAGGACGAGGTGACGATGCGCGTCGGGAATGGTTCCAAGGTCGATGTGATCGCCGTCGGCACGCTACCTCTACATTTACCTACGGGATTAGTTTTAAACCTCAATAATTGTTATTTAGTGCCAGCTTTGAGCATGAACATTGTATCTGGATCTCGTTTAATTCGAGATGGCTACTCATTTAAATCCGAGAATAATGGTTGTTCTATTTATATGAGAGATATGTTTTATGGTCATGCCCCGCTGGTCAATGGTTTATTCTTGATGAATCTCGAACGTGATGTTACACATATTCATAGTGTGAATACCAAAAGATGTAAAGTTGATAACGATAGTCCCACATACTTGTGGCACTGCCGCCTTAGTCACATTGGTGTCAAGCGCATGAAGAAGCTCCATGCAGATGGACTTTTGGAGTCTCTTGATTACAAATCATTTGACACGTGCGAACCATGCCTCATGGGTAAGATGACCAAGACTCCGTTCTCCGGAACAATGGAGCGAGCAACCAACTTATTGGAAATCATACATACCGATGTGTGCGGTCCAATGAGTGTTGAGGCTCGCGGAGGATATCGTTATGTTCTCACTCTCACTGATGACTTAAGTAGATATGGGTATGTCTACCTAATGAAACACAAGTCTAAAACCTTTGAAAAGTTCAAGGAATTTCAGAGTGAGGTTGAGAATCAACGTGACAGAAAAATAAAGTTCTTACGATCAGATCGTGGTGGAGAATATTTAAGTCACGAATTTGGTACACACTTAAGGAAATGTGGAATCGTTTCACAACTCACGCCGCCTGGAACACCTCAGCGAAACGGTGTGTCCGAACGTCGTAATCGCACTCTATTGGATATGGTGCGATCTATGATGTCTCTTACCGATTTACCGCTCTCATTTTGGGGCTATGCTTTAGAGACTGCCGCATTCACTTTAAATAGGGCTCCGTTGAAATCCATTGAGACGACACCGTATGAATTATGGTTTGGGAAGAAACCTAAGCTGTCGTTTCTAAAAGTTTGGGGATGCGATGCTTATGCCAAGAAACTTCAACCTAAAAAGCTCGAACCCAAGTCGGAGAAATGCGTCTTCATAGGATACCCTAAGGAAACTATTGGGTATACCTTCTACCTCAGATCCGAAGGCAAGATCTTCGTTGCCAAGAACGGTCCTTTCTGGAGAAAGAGTTTCTCTCGAAGGAAGTAAGTGGGAGGAAAGTGGAACTTGATGAGGTGATAGTCACCCCTTCCGTACCGGAAAGTAGCGCAGCGCGGGAAGATGTTCCTGTGGTGCCTACACCGACTGGGGAGGAAGTTAATGATGATGATCATGAAGCTTCGGATCAAGTTACTGCTGAACTTCGTAGGTCCACAAGGACACGTTCCGCACCACAGTGGTACGGCAACCCTGTCCTGGAAATCATGTTGTTAGACAACGGTGAACCTTCGAACTATGAAGAAGCGATGGCAGGCCCGGATTCCGACAAATGGCTAGAAGCCATGAAATCCGAGATAGGATCCATGTATGAAAACGAAGTATGGACTTTGACTGACTTGCCCGATGATCGGCTAGCCATAGAAAACAAATGGATCTTTAAGAAGAAGACAGACGCGGATGGTAATGTGACCATCTATAAGGCTCGACTTGTCGCTAAGGGTTATCGACAAGTTCAAGGGGTTGACTACGATGAGACTTTCTCACCCGTAGCGAAGCTGAAGTCCGTCCGAATCATGTTAGCAATTGCCGCATACTATGATTATGAGATATGGCAGATGGACGTCAAAACGGCATTCCTTAATGGCTTCCTTAAGGAAGAATTGTATATGATGCAGCCGGAAGGTTTTGTCGATCCTAAGAATGCTAACAAAGTATGCAAGCTCCAGCGCTCAATTTATGGGCTGGTGCATTCATCTCGGAGTTGGAACATTCGCTTTGATGAGATGATCAAAGCGTTTGGGTTTACACAGACTTATGGAGAAGCCTGTGTTTACAAGAAAGTGAGTGGGAGCTCTGTAGCATTTCTCTTATTGTATGTGGATGACATACTATTGATGGGAAATGATATAGAATTCTTGGAAAGTATAAAGGCCTATTTGAATAAGTGTTTTTCAATGAAGGACCTTGGAGAAGCTGCTTATATATTAGGCATCAAGATCTATAGAGATAGATCAAGACGCCTCATTGGTCTTTCACAGAGTACGTACCTTGACAAGATATTGAAGAAGTTCAATATGGATCAGTCCAAGAAGGGGTTCTTGCCTGTATTGCAAGGTGTGCAATTGAGCACGGCTCAATGCCCGACCACGGCAGAAGATAGAGAAAAGATGAGTGTCATCCCCTATGCCTCGGCCATAGGGTCTATTATGTATGCCATGCTGTGTACCAGACCTGATGTAAACCTTGCCGTAAGTTTGGTAGGAAGGTACCAAAGTAATCCCGGCATGGAACACTGGACAGCGGTCAAGAATATCCTAAAGTACCTGAAGAGGACTAGGGATATGTTTCTCGTTTATGGAGGTGACGAAGAGCTCGTCATAAAGGGTTACGTCGACGCTAGCTTCGACACAGATCTGGATGACTCGAGGTCACAAACCGGATACGTGTATATTTTGAATGGAGGAGCAGTAAGCTGGTGCAGTTGCAAGCAAAGCGTCGTGGCGGGATCTACATGTGAAGCAGAGTACATGGCAGCCTCGGAGGCAGCGCAGGAAGCAGTCTGGATGAAGGAGTTCATTACCGACCTAGGGGTGATTCCCAATGCGTCGGGCCCGATGACTCTCTTCTGTGACAACACTGGAGCTATTGCCCTTGCGAAGGAGCCCAGGTTTCACAGGAAGACCAGGCATATCAAGCGTCGCTTCAACTCCATTTGTGAAAGTGTTCAAAATGGAGACATAGATATTTGTAAAGTACATACGGACCTGAATGTAGCAGATCCGTTGACTAAACCTCTCCCTAGAGCAAAACATGATCAACACCAGGACGCAATGGGTGTTCGATTCATCACAATGTAACTAGATTATTGACTCTTGTGCAAGTGGGAGACTGTTGGAAATATGCCCTAGAGGCAATAATAAATGGTTATTATTATATTTCTTTGTTCATGGTAATTGTCTATTGTTCATGCTATAATTGTGTTATCCGGAAATCGTAATGCATGTGTGAATACATAGACCACAACGTGTCCCTAGTAAGCCTCTAGTTGACTAGCTCGTTGATCAACAGATAGTCATGGTTTCCTGACTATGGACATTGGATGTCATTGATAACGGGATCACATCATTAGGAGAATGATGTGATGGACAAGACCCAATCCTAAGCATAGCTCAAAGATCGTGTAGTTCGTTTGCTAGAGCTTTTCCAATGTCAAGTATCTTCCCCTTAGACCATGAGATCGTGCAACTCCCGGATACCGTAGGAGTACTTTGGGTGTGCCAAACATCACAACGTAACTGGGTGACTATAAAGGTACAGTACGGGTATCTCCGAAAGTGTCTGTTGGGTTGGCACGGATCGAGACTGGGATTTGTCACTCCGTATGACGGAGAAGTATCTCTGGGCACACTCGGTAATGCATCATCATAATGAGCTCAATGTGACTAAGGAGTTAGTCACAGGATCATGCATTGCGGTACGAGTAAAGAGACTTGCCGGTAACGAGATTGAACAAGGTATTGGGATACCGATGATCGAATCTCGGGCAAGTAACATACCGATTGACAAAGGGAATTGTATACGGGATTGATTGAATCCTTGACATCGTGGTTCATCCGATGAGATCATTGTGGAACATGTGGGAGCCAACATGGGTATCTAGATCCCGCTGTTGGTTATTGACCGGAGAGGCGTCTCGGTCATGTCTGCATGTCTCCCGAACCCGTAGGGTCTACACACTTAAGGTTCGGTGACGCTAGGGTTGTAGAGATATGAGTATGAGGAAACCCGAAAGTTGTTCGGAGTCCCGGATGAGATCCCGGACATCACGAGGAGTTACGGAATGGTCCGGAGGTGAAGAATTATATATAGGAAGTCCAGTTTCGGCCACCGGGAAAGTTTTGGGGGTTATCGGTATTGTATCGGGACCACCGGAAGGGTCACGGGGGTCCACCGGGTGGGGCCACCTATCCCGGAGGACCCCATGGGCTGAAGTGGGAAGGGAACCAGCCCTTAGTGGGCTGGGGCGCCCCCCATGGGCCTCCCCCTGCGCCTAGGGTTGGAAACCCTAGGGTGGGGGCGCCCCACTTGACTTGGGGGGGGGGAGTTTCCCCCCCTTGGCCGCCGCCCCCCCACAGATGGGTTCTTGGCCGGCGCCCCCCCCTCCCAGGGGGCCTATATAAAGGGGGGGAGGGAGGGCAGAAATACTACAGCCTTTGGCGCCTCCCTCCTCCCCTGCAACACCTCTCCCTCTCGCAGAAGCTTGGCGAAGCCCTGCCGAGATCCCGCTACATCCACCACCACGCCGTCGTGCTGCTGGATCTCCATCAACCTCTCCTTCCCCCTTGCTGGATCAAGAAGGAGGAGACGTCGCTGCTCCGTACGTGTGTTGAACGCGGAGGTGCCGTCCGTTCGGCACTCGGTCATCGGTGATTTGGATCACGGCGAGTACGACTCCATCAACCTTGTTCATTGGAATGCTTCCGCTCGCGATCTACAAGGGTATGTAGATGCACTCCTTTCCCCTCGTTGCTGGTATACTCCATAGATGGATCTTGGTGATGCGTAGAAATTTTTTAAATTCTGCTATGATCCCCAACAGCAGCTCCTCGTCAACTTCTCCAACAAAGTATATGAGCCAAAGTACGAGCACATGGAGGCGTACCTCACGGAGGTGCGCAAGATGGAGAAGCAGTTCTCGGGTCTGGAATTGCAGCATGTGCCCCGTGGCACCAACAAGGAAGCCGACGACATCGCCAGAAGAGCATTCAAGCGGCTACCCCAAGAGCCTGGCGTCTTTGAGGAGCGTCTCTTCAAACCAGCAGCAACACCGTCATTCTCAAGAACAGCGCTGCCTTGGGAGGAGTTCCCTCAACCACCTACCTCAGGAGCCCCGGCCTGCGGCCCGACCTCGGGAGCGCGCTTGCTCTTGGCGCTCGAACCTTAGGAGGGGTGCTAGATCAAGGAATTCAATGAATACCTGACGCAAGGGACGCTGCCGGAAGAGGAGGAGGACATGGAGCGTGTGGCCCAACAAGCCACGGCGTACTGCATCCGGGACGGTGAGTTATACAGGAAGCGGCCAAATGACGTTTCCCTGCGTCGCATCTCCAGGGAGCAAGGAAGAGAGCTGCTGGCCGACATACACGGCGGGGACTGTGGGCGCCACTCGTCGTCATGGACCCTCGTCGGCAAGGTGTTTCGCAGTGGATTATACTGGCCCACGGCCCTCAACGACGCGACTGAGTTGGTGAGGTCCTGTGAGGCCTGCCAGTTCCACGCCAAGCAGATTCATCAGCCGGCTCAGGGCCTCCAGACCATCCCACTCTCATGGCCATTCGCGGTCTGGGGGCTGGATATCTTGGGCCCATTCCCTCGAGCGCCTGGGGGCTACCGCTACCTCTACGTCGCCATCGACAAGGTCACCAAGTGGGCGGAGGTAGAAGCCGTCCGCACCATCCCAGCTGGCTCTGCGGTCAAGTTCATCAAGGGTCTCGTGAGCCGTTTCGGGGTCCCCAACCGCATCATCACCGATAACGGCTCGCAGTTCACTAGTAATCTCTTCAAGACATATTGTGCTAACCTTGGAAGGCAGATCTGCTAAGCTTCGGTGGCGCACCCCAGGAGCAACAGTCAGGCCGAACGCGCCAATGCAGAGGTCCTGAGGGGCCTCAAGACCAGGACCTTCAAGAAGAAGCTCGAGGCCTGCGGCAGGGGCTGGCACGACGAGCTCCAGTCCGTGATGTGGTCCATTCGCACCACCGCCACCAAGCCAACACGTGAGACCCCATTCTTCCTCGTCTACGGAGCAGAAGCGGTTCTCCCTCACGAGGTCAAACATCGCTCCGCGCGGGTCCTGGCGTTTGATGAGGCGCAGCAGGACGCCATGAGGGGGATGGACCTCGTGCTGGGGGGGAACGCCGCCGTGAAACCACGCTACGAGCGACAGGATATCAGCAGGCGCTGCGGCGGTACCACTGCCGCAACATCCGCTCCAGGACGCTCGAGGTGGGTGACCTCGTCCTAAGGCAGGTGCTCTCTAGGGAAGGGCTGCATAAGCTCTCACCCATGTGGGAGGGCCCGTTTAGGGTTGCCCACGTCTCCAGGCCTGGCGCCGCGCGCCTGGAGACGCAGGACGGGGTACCCATCCAGAACGCCTGGAACATCCAGCACCTCCGGAAGTTCTACCCATGAAGAAAGGCCCAGCGCCTGTGAAGAAGGCCCAGTGCTTGTGAAGGTCTCCGCTTGTGACACTCTCACGTAATAATGAGTGGGGCTGTACACGCCCCGGAGTCTCAGGAGTGCCACCCTCGGGCTTCTGGGGCTCCCTCCCACGTCCTAGTGGCAGCACTTAGCTCCGTGCTGGTGAGAAGACAAGAAGACTAGACTAGGTGCCGGACGCGGCTTTTCATTTGCTTTCCGTAGTTGGCTCGCCCCTCTTTTAATCAAAATTTGCTTTCTGGTGTTCTCTTGCTGGTCTCATCCTGTCACTTTCTGCCTCTGTCCTGCCTTCGTTTCTCTGTTTGGCCTGTACTCTCTCTCGCGTCCCTCGCGAGGGGGCTGGATAGGTGCCCTCATGAGTGTCTTATTTTTTCGCGAAGCACCCTCGTTCGAGCCGCAAGCTGGCACTCCTCCCCTAATCCGTGCCCCACGGGTACCATGATGCGAGGCGTTTAGTCATGGCTGGCGGCACCTGCGATCAGGGCTTGGAATTCCCTAACTAACAAATTTTTGCAGTTCCCAAAACGCCTGGCCAGGTGCTGAGGAATGCATGCCTCGTGAGGCGGAAACTACTTCAAACACGGCAAGCTAAGTTAGTCCTATGCGCCTATATAAGACATTTATGCTGCGACACGACACATGAACGATAAACATAGCATAACAACTCGGAAACCACAGTTTTGTTGCATGCCCCTGCGGGGCCCCATACTCGTCTCTCTTGATGCAGGAAGAAAATGAAGAACAAAGCAAAAGCGGCGCATGCCTCTGCAGCGGTTCGTGAGGTCGGACCCGTGGCGCTCTCCTGAGCTCAGTCGGACCCTTCCTCACGCTTCACTGAGGCACGACGACGAGATGACCCGCTGCCACCTTCGAAACGGGCGCGGCGCCTGGTCGTAGCCGCCGCTGCTGGAGCTGTCACCGGAGGAAGAGTCGCCGCAGCTGGGCGTGAGGTCATCCTTGCCCTCATCTCGACCTTCGCCAAGGCCAATCACTTTGTCGCCGTTGTTGTCCTCGCAGCACCCGACGCGACGGCCATCTTCTCCAAACACCCTCACATAGAGGGTCGCGATGTCGTCGTACTTGAAGTGGAGGGTGCACCATCTGCCCAGGCCGCGCACGTGGGCAAACGTCTGCCAGCCGCGGGCCAGGGCCACGTTGCCAGCAATGGAGACCTCAACCGCTGCCCACGAAGCTTTGCTGCAGCAGCAATCCGCCTGTAGCCAGAGCCCGCCGGGATCTGCGGCCGGCAGCTCGCCGGCGAAGAAGCGTGGGAGTTGAAGCCAGGCGCTGGCCGGATTCTCCGACCAAACGACGAACTCTGGCAGCACCTCCGCCGAGTGGAAGTGCGGCCGGGGAGGCCGCGCGACCACGGCACGCCTTCCTTCACCAACAGGGCTGCCACGACCAGGGCGACCCCCACCACGCGAAGAGGCACCGACGCGACTGCGAGGAGCCATGACAGGGGTCGTGGTGTGCCTGCGAGGACGGCCGCGTCCACACTTGGGCGCCGGAGAGCCGGGCCCCTCCCGGCGGGCCTTCCCCTTCTCCACGGCCGAAAACCTCTTCACAGGCGCCATGGATGCCATTGCTAGCAATGGAGCAAGGGAGAAGGAGCGAGCGGAGCAGGAAGAGATGGGCAACGGGGGCTCCGCCCCCCTCCTCATTTATAACCCAAGGGAGGCCAACCATCGACCCCCACGATCGCAGGTAATGATAACCCTTTTTGCATGCAGCAGGGACTCGTCAAATCGGGCAGTTCCCGAGGCAGCGTGGGGAAGCGGAGACGCCCACGTCCAATCAACCGCCATGCGTCGACCAAGGGCGCAGGCTGTTGGGGCCCGCGGCGCTTCGCACTTGCCCTTTGGCTTCGCCTCGAAGCCAAGTCCGAGCGTGCCTTGGGCCCGGGGGCTACTGTCGGCGTTCTGGGAACGGGGGTCCCCAGACTTGCCTGCCTGCGGTCCACAGCATGGCTCCACAAGCGGGCCCGTATGGCCCATATTCACCAGCAAGCACTCAAGACCCTCGCGAGGCTCCAAGCCTCGCGAGGCGGATGACACAAGACCTCCTCGGGAGCGGCCTCACCAGGCTAGCTCGTGAGAGGCGGAGTGATCAAGGCAAGGGGGTACCTCGGGAGGTTTCCCGTGACGTAAGCCATGACGACCAAGGCCAGGCGGGCGCCAGCGCGCACAGTGTCCTCGCTTCCCCTTTGGTGCTAAGGAGGCAAGCGCAGACGAAGAGTACCGAGGCATCAGGCAAAGGTTTCCATATCGGTGCAACGAGACCAAGACCAACAGGACGGCAGGACGGAGGTCACCGTGGAGCCCAAGACGGTGTCACCACCAGAGCCTTTGGCAGTCGAAGACCACTTTTGTTAGGATAAGCTGTACTAGCTGCCCCCTTCAAACTGGGCCGTTGTGGCATCCCTTCCCGCTCAATATTTGGGAAGAGGACCAGGGCCTCTATAAATAGGACTAGTCATCACCGTAGGAGGCAACTCATCTTGAGCAATCCTCACCCGCGCACCCGCTCACCAAGCACAAGAACACCTCTGCTCGGGAGGCTGTTCTTCCCTTGTACTGTTTATCCTCAGCCCAAGAGGCAATCCACCACCGCCACACTGGAGTAGGGTATTACACCACAACGGTGGCCCGAACCAGTATAAATCTTTGTCCTCATGTTCTTTGGGTTCGGTGAGCTAGTCCGTGGGATTGTGGAGTGCGAGAGCTTGGGAGAGGAGAGATCTTCGTGCGCACCCCAGTGTTCGAACCTCAAGGGTTTTGCCGCAACCTGAAATCCGACAGTCTCTGTTCTTGTAGAATGTAGGTAATTTCAATGTAGATTTTAGAATGTAGACATTGTAGAATGTAGGTTTTTTAATATAATAATTTTTTAGACTATTTTAAGTGTTTTGAATAGAATAGAAAATTTTAGGTCTTTTGATTATAAATTTTAGTAATGGAAATGTTTAGTTGGTAGAATTTGAAATGGATGGATGGTTATATTGATGGATATATATATATAGATGGATGGATGGATGGATAGATGTTAGGGCTAGAACTACGATATAGATAGGTAGAATGTAGGTGCTTAATATAACTAGTTTATTTATACTAAGTGCTTAATATAACTAGTTTATTTATAGTAAGTGCTTAATAGAACTAGGTTATTTATAGTAAGTGCTTAATAGAACTAGTTTATTTATAGCAAGTGCTAAATAGAACTAGTTTATTTATAGTAAGTGCTTAATAGAATTAGTTTATTTATAGTAAGTGCTTAATAGAATTAGTTTATTTATAGTAAGTGGTTAATAATTTTTGTTTATGCAGAAATCGAGTTTGCCCCTGCCTCATCCCCGCAGTCGTCTCCATCGTCGACGCGTTAAGACCTCTAGGTGAGAATAGCCAAATGATAATGTGTTGTAAATGTCGATGATGAAAATGCTAGTGCTAAATAGTTGCCATGTCATTCATGTCGACGATGATGCATTCTGAATATAGACGATGTCTTGGTGTTCTTGTTTGCAATGTGCCTCCGAGTGGCCTATCTTTTGCCGGAATGTTGATTCGTTTCCGTCCTGGCAAATTTCAGGCGCTCGATATGTCCAGTCTTTAGCAAAGGTCATGCCAAAAAATTTCATGAATTTTAGCATGACTTGTGCAACAATGTAGGGCATATCGAGTGCTTGTGATTTGCCAGAACGGGAATTGAATGATATTTCGGCAAAACATAGGGCATTTTTTCTATGTCATTGCTCAATATATGGAACGGGTTGACTTTAGGTCTGTTTCGGCTCCTTGTGTGTCTTTCCGTGAGGGAGAGTGTCCATCATGTATATATATTTGAGAGAGGAAGAATGCTGACTGTTGTCGTGGGGGTCGCTTCTCCTTCTTCTCTTTGTGCTAGACCTTTCTTATGCACTAGGGGAAGGAGTAGCGACCATCATCGACGGTCGAAAAATCGGTGAGGGAGTGGCCACCATAAGGAAGACTCGACAGACCTAAAGTCAACCCGTTGCATATTGTGTAATAGTGATATGTGTGTTGAGTTTCCTGGTAGTCGCCTTCCATCGATTTTCAATTAATGTTTTAACTATGAACATAGGAAATGTCTGACGACGAAAAGGATTTCGGTATGTGCGACAGAAATTTCCTAGTTGATGGTAGGCGCTTCAACATCAAGCTGGATGATACCTTCGAAGTGGATATAGTAAGTCACAACGACAAGTCTTTTTTCGTAATTAAGCATGACTTCTGCTTCTTTTGCTTCAACTTATAATTTTAATTTTTTACTATTCTACTAGCGTATCCCCTGCCATGCAAGAATTTTTGTCTTGGATAAGATTGGTTTCTGTCCTATGGAAACTATGGAGGTAAAGAGAGTTCACTTGAGGACCGAGCATGGTTATACTTTTGCCGCAAAATTATACAATGCAGACACCTGCACCTATTTTGAATGCAAAAATTGGAGAGCACTATGCAAGGCTTATGCATTTGAGCCTGATATGTTTATCACCTTTGATATTCGTCCGGAAGATGATATTGAAGATAATATCGATATCTGGGCCGATGTGCATACGCCTCCGGTTCTACCATTATGTGAGTTTCTCAACCATATTTATGTCTTGGATATTGTTTATTCAAAAATAGTTGACAACTAATTTCTATTGACAGCTTATTTCCATTCAAGCAAACATGTCCAGCGCTTGGTAGACATGACCTACCACTGTCCCGGGGCTGAACTAAACTGCGAGGAGATAAGTCATTATGTTTCATGGCTTGAGAATCTTGATACTGTCAAGACAAATTATTTTCCTGGACTTGAAAATCTTAGTACTCAAAACGTGCGACCAATAGTGTTCGTATTGAACTACGGTCACATCTATTTAGGAAAGATGGTAAGATTTTTACTATTTGTCCTCAGTGCATCTTTTGCATACATTATTTTTTAAGCTAAACTTCATTGCTAAGTATGTTACTACGATGTTCTTCAACAGGGACTCCCGATGATAGTTGTGCCTCATTGGATCGAGACTAAAGGTCGCATGTCCATGGTTAGCTTACGGCCAAGACATCCTACATTGCACTTTAGTGCATTCAGGATTTCTAAAAGCGAGCAAGTCTTAATAGTCAAAGACTGGAGCAAAATTGTGAAGGATTGCAGAGATGTACTAGAGGGCAGCAATACGAAGCGCAGCCCACAATTAGGAGATAGGTTCATCTGCATGCTCCAATATGATAAAGCAGGAGTGGTACACATGTTCTATGCTATTTTACCTGTGAGAGAGCAGCAGGAGTGATTAGCTAGCTAGAATATGTTTGAAGATGATGATGTGCTACACTATGACTATGATGATTAAATAGCTAGTGTTGGTGGTAATGACTATGATGATTATTATTAGCTAGTGTTGGTGGTCATTAGATAGCTACCGTAGCTAGTGTTGGTGGTAATTAGCTAGCTAGAATAAGTTTGTAGATGATGATGTGTGCTACACTATGACTATGATGATTAAATAGCTAATGTTGGTCGTAATGACTATGATGATGATTAAATAGCTTGTGTAGGTGGATTAGGTTCAAGTGGAGGCAACATGTGGTGACCACATGTTGCCTCCACTTGAACCTAATCCACCTTAGTATATACAACAGTGTGTGAAATGAAGGTGGATTAGGTTCAAGGGGAGGCAACATGTGGTGCAACACATGTTGCCTCCACTTGAACCTAATCCACCTTCATTTCACACACTATTGTATATACTAACTAATCATGGTCATAAAATCATATGATGAAAGTACTGTATATAAAACATATACAAATACATCGAAAATAAGTTGCAATTAAAAAAAAGGAAAAATAAGCAGTAGCGCTTTTCAGAAGAAACGCTACTGCTACTTACCTCTATCAGCAGCGCTTTTCCAACAAGAGCGCTACTGCTAACTAGGTGTATCTGTAGCGCTGGTGAACCAGCGCTACTACTACTAGTTAGCTAGCCAAAGTGGTAGCACTGGTACAAGCGCTACTAGTAGCACCAAAACCAGCACTACTACTAGGGTTTTCCCTAGTAGTGTATAGTGTTATATGAGTTATATGATTTGGTGACCGAATATTGTTCGGAGTCCCAGATGAGATCACGAACATGACGAGGAGTCTCGAAATGATCGAGAGGGAAATATTTATATATAGGACGACGGTATTTGGACATCGGAAGTGTTTCGGGACGTACCGGGAAGAAATCGGGTCACCCGAAGGGGTTCCGGGCACCCCCAGGAAGATATGGGCATTATGGGTCAAAGGACGGGACAAACCAGCCCACAAGGGGGCTGGCGTGCCCCTCCCTTGGCTGGCCGGCCCTATGGGGAAGGAAAGGGGAGGGTGGCCCCTCCCGCCTTTCCCTCCTCAGGAGAGAAAGGAAGGGGGGCCACCTCCTCCTTCCTTCCTCCCGCACTCCAAATAAGGAAGGGGGCGCCACTTGGGAGGAGACCCCAAGTAGGATTCAGCCTACTTGGGGCGCCCTCCTGGCTGCTCCCTCCTCCCCCCCACCTATATATATGTGGGACGGGGCGCCTAACACACCAGAACATTATCTTAGCCGTGTGCGGCGCCCTCCTCCATCGTTTACACCCCCGGCTATATTTTTGTAGTGCTTAGGCGAAGCCCTGCGGAGATAGCTTCACCATTACCGTCATCACGCCGCCGTGCTGCCGAAACTCATCTACTACCTCGCCGTCTTGCTGGATCAAGAAGGCGGCGGACGTCACCAAGCCGAACGTGTGCTGAACGCGGAGGTGCTGTATGTCCGGTACTAGATCGGTTGATGTAGTCATTGGAGCGCGAAGGAGTTCGACTACATCAACCGCGTTGTTAAACGCTTCCGCTTATAGTCTACGAGGGTACGTAGACACACTCTCCCCTCTCGTTGTTATGCATCTCCATGAATAGATCTTGTGTATGTAGAAGTTTTTTTTGTTTTTCATATAACGTATCCCAACAGAATGATCGACGAAGACTCTAAGTAGCCCCCATCTCTCCCTCTGCACACTGCGGCTGACGCACCTACTTCCGCATTACGGGAGAGCCCTCCATCCACATGAATATACAGTAACCCTCAGCTGGTGGTTTCCAGGACGAAGAAACGACAGATGTATGTACATTGCATCGGGTAACTGAAGGAATAGGAATAGCCTTGATATTATTTAGGTCGTTGATAAACTGTCCAACGAATAGATGTATTGCCATGGGACTCTGATATATGCTCTCATATATAGATTTTCTGCGAGAAGTCCATATGGCCCACAAAGTTATAGCCAACTTGATAAATTGGGCATACGATAATGACTCCTGAAGATCAAACAACCAACACTTGGCACTAGGATCGCTTGAGTCAACCAATTTTTCCCCAGCTCTGCATCTACAAGCACCCAAACGCACCTTGCCAATGTGCACTCAACCAAAGAATGTTTCCACAAATCCACCGCACCGCAAAGCTGGCATCTATCCTCATTACACATGTTTCAATGTTGTTGCACATCTTCTGTAGGAAGAGAATGCCTCGCAAGGCGCCATAGGAATTTTTTAATCTTAGCTAGCACCCGCGTGTTCCATAGTGACGTCCATCCCTTCTCTTCAAATCAAGCATTTGATGTAGCTGGGCGACCATCTAACTCTCCACTCTACTATTTCTAATTGACACTAGCAATTTGTATGCCGCCGAAGACAACTGGCGCCATGCTGCATCGCGTGAGCCCGCCCATGAACACGAGCTGGCGGCTTGCTCGGGTCGCCCCTGGTGGGTTTGATCTTTTTTTCTTTTTTCAGGGACTTGGGTTTGATCTGTTGACTTGAACCTGCTAACAACTAACTACCCGTAGACCGTTGTCGATGCATTGAACGTTGACCGTTCGAAAGAAGGTAACGAATTTGTAATGTTCATAGATTCAAAAAAATCACAAACATGTAAAAAGTTCGAGAATTAAAAAAATCATGAATTTAAAAAAGCTCATGAATTCAAAACAAGTTCGTAAATTCCAAAAAATTCACGCATTTGAACAAAAGTTTGCGTATTTGAAAAATGATCGCTAATTTTATAGAAGTCCAAGCATTTGAAAAAATGATGAATTCAAAAATAGTCGACGAATTAAAAAACGTTCACGGATATGGAAAAAGTTCATGAATTTGAAAAATCACAAAATTTTAAAAATAAAATTTAAAAGAAAAAAATCCAAACTAGGAAGCTTCTAGAAGCTTCTCAAATCAAAACGAAATCCAGGAAATCCATTACGATCCCTTATATATATATGGGTTGGCCGAATTGCTAGCAAGCGGGAATAGGGTGGGCCACTAGTTAATAGAATAGCTTGACGCCTTAAATGCCGAATAGGGAAGGGCACAGCTACGTGCCGCCCGTCAAGCCCTATTTCACGCCTTCAGTGCCTTCAGTGCCGGTTAAGGCGTTTTCGCCATCCAGTGCACACGCACCATCCGAGTTGGGCCGGACTATTAACCATTTTTTTTCCTGGTAGGCTTCAAAAAAAGTGCGGGCGAAGGGGTTGAACTTGAGCACTCTCGATTTACTGAGAATGGTAGCAACCACTACACATCTTCACGCTTGTGCTTACTCTTTTTTCATTTTGTTCTTTCTTGAGTTCAAGGTGAATCGAGAGATCTCATTTTAGTTTCTTTTTTCCTTGTTCCTTTTTCTATATTTTTCTTTTTTCAAGTGTTTATTTCTTTTTCTTTGACGTTTTCTTAAATGCGTGAACAATTTTACAATTTTTTAACTTTTTCCTCAAAATCAGTGAAACTTAAATACGTGAACTTTTCTTCAAAATAGATGAACATTTTCCTTCAAAATCGATGAATTTATTCCAAAATCCATGTGTTTTTCAAATTCATGAATTTTTTATTCAAAGTTGATGATTTTTTTCACATTTGTAAACTTCTTCAAAACCTATGAACTTTTTACAAATTTAGGAACTACTCCCTCCGTCCCAAAATATAAGAACGTTCTTATATTTTGGGACGGAGGGAGTATTTTTTATATAGATGAAGTTTTTTCAAAATTGATGAACTTTTTCGAATTTGGTGAACTTTTTCTTCAAAATAGATGAACTTTTTTCGAATTCATGATTTTCTTAAAAATCAAAATTGATTTTTATCAAAATTCATCGATTTAAAAAAATTGTGTTGTCTTACAAAATATAGATTTTCATAAATTTCTCAACTATTTTTAAAAGGATGAACATTTTTAAAATGGATGATTCTTTTTCAAATTTGTGAACTTTTTTCTAGTTTGTGAACTTTTTTTCAAATTTCGTGAACTTTAAATTCATTATTTATTATTATTTTTTCAATGTAAAAAATTATGATTTTGTCAAAGTCAATAATTAATCGGTTAACTAGTCAACCATGATCGTGGGAAGGAAATCAGCGATCCTTAGCCTTGTTTGACAATGTTACTAGTGACCCTCATTTATTTAACAAAGCCACCACACTGGCCGGCCCAGAATACAGGTGCGTGGGCGCCATTTCTTAAGGAGTACTCTTTTCAAAGATCACTTCCACCTTGCTAGGTTGCAACAGGTGGCACAGCATATGCGCTACTTGTCGTAACATGTGAGCTTCTTTTTTTTTAGATTCATTTATTTTGAAATGTTTTATCCCTTAAACCATGCGTCCAAATCTCGAGCCGTTTTCGCCTTAGGATTTCTCGCATAGAGATCTTCAAAACTAGACCCTATGTTGATAGGTGTCAACGAACTTTTGTTCATAAAAAAACGGACACAAAAACCCGAACCGGGAGCACTTTTTTCCCTTTCTGAAGAGGCACGCGTTTTCCCCTTTCCGAGACGCACGATCATGCCTCTCGCGGAAGCAAATCCATGCCTCCTCGAGAAGTAAATCCATGCCTCTCGCGAAAAAAAAGAAAACACTTTTTTTTAGACAGGCATGACCGTGCCTCTTCCGGAAGCAAATCCGTGCCTCCATGAGAAGTAAATTCATGCTCTCGGCGAACAAAAAACACCTTTTCGCCTTTTTCGAGAGGCACATCACGGAACGAAAAATACATGTTTTCCCTGTTCGAGAGATACAACCGTGCCTCTCGCGGAAACATATGCATGCCTCCACGAGAAGTAAATATGTGCCTCTCGTGTAAGGAAAAAAGATAACACATTTTTTTGCGTAGAAAATCAAAAACATTCTGGGGTCCAAATCCTTAGAAAAGCCGAGGGAAACCGAAAAGCCGAATAGAACGAAGAAAAAAATTCATGTAAAAGCCGAAAATGCATACAAAAAACAATAAAACAAAATCCGAATGAAGCCAGAGCGCGACATGTGGCAGCCACCCCAAGTGACCCTTGCTGGGGCTCCCTAAGGATTACTCCTTATTTAGTTGCTCTCCTTCCGTGCCGCCCGCAGTGACACCTACCATGGCTCGCCTGCAAGGCAACATTTATTGGGCTGGCTGAGTAGTCGCGGCTCGCCTGCTAATGTCATGTTATTTTTTGTTTTGCTTTTCTTCCATTTTTTATTCACATTTTTGTTTTTGATTTTTTCTTTATTTTTCTATTCAGAAATATTCTATATAACATTGAAAAAGCCTAAACATGTACAAAATAAGTTTTTTATGTATAAGAAAATGAAAAATGTCACTAAAAAACATTGAAAAAGCTTAATCTTGTTTATGGAAAAAATATCCATTGTAATATATTTGCATAATTTTAAAAAATGTTTGTTGCATTAAAAAATGTTCAAAGCATTTTTTGTAAAAATGTGAAACATTTATAAAACATATTTATATGTATATGAAAAATGTAAAAAATGTATGAAAATTAGACATTAAAAAATATATCCACAAATGTTAACCATGTGTAAGAAAATGTTCCTAATGTATAAGAAAAGAACGTACAACTATATAAAAATTATAGACGTGTGTTGGAAAAATAAAATAAAAACGCCAATAAAAACATAAAAAGGGAAAGAAACAACAGAAAAGCAAAAAAACCCGAAGAAAACAAATAAAAACATGAAAGAAACAAAAGAAAATAAAATGAAGAAACAAAGAAAAAAAGAAAGAAACAAAAGGAAAAACAGAGTATAACAAACAAAGAAAGAAAAAACAACAAAACATGAGAATACAAAGAAAATCAAAGCAAAATATAAAAAAGGAAAACCGATGAAAAATCTTATAATGCGAAAAAAGGAAAGGAAACGAAAGTAAAAATCACAGGCTAAACCGGACCTATAGCGACTGCTGCGAGCCGAGCGAACCTACGGCGCAGAAATGACCATCGCCCTCCACAAGGTGCATTGACTGTCTAAGATATCTGTTAGTAAACTAAAAGAATAGCGGAAATCATATGAGAAGCTTTGTGTTCAAAAGGTTGTTAAGGAGTTGTCTTGATGTGGTTCATCCATATTTTCATGGGGATCCGGTCGATCGGCGCCCACCCGACTTGGGGTGCTGATAAATTAATCAAGTACCAAACTTATCTTCAAGCTTTACCTTATTTTGACCGTTTAGAAGACGATCATGGAGTCATTGGATGAAGTCCTCCCTCCCTTTTTTCGGAGGTGTTGACCCACTGCAAGGCAGATATGACTAACTGTGGTCACTTTCTTTTTTCTATTGGTTAAGGATGCCAATGATAAGATCACTGATATAGACGCTAATGCATTTACTTTAGCATGGGTTGATGAATGCACACCTTTAGCCAATATAATTGGCTAGAGATATAAGTGAGTGGCTCTTTCCATTATGCAAGCAAAATTAGTTGGCTTATCTCACTTTTCAGTAGGTTATGTATTCACCCATGCAACTTTCTTGATTTCCTAAAGATAAAATAAAGAAAACATGAATCTACTATTTGTAAATAGGTGATCCCCATAAAATGTAATTCTCTCAACATACGGCCTTCCACCTCACCAAGCATGGCATGTCACCATCCACCAACATTATTTTGCAGGCCCATGCAAACTATGTGCATACTCTATGTTCACACACAGTGCAAGTATGAAACATTCTACGTTAAAAATATAGTAGCTTTTAATTTAGATCATTTTATTCATACATAATTTATTTGAAATTAATCTTTAAATTCCCGCCGTAAGGCGTGGGAAAATCACCTAGTACAAAAAAAAACAAAGAACAAAATGTCCGTTGCATATTAAGGATAGTAGTCATCATGCATTAAAAATGTGTGTTAAAAAGTTCAAAGTATAACTATTTTTTATCGAGTGTTTCAGAAATGTCCATGTAAAAAAAATGTGTTCAAGCACTTGAAACAAGATTCATGTGATTTAAAAATATTTATGTCCTTTCAGAAAGTGTTCACATATTTTTACTAAACAATCATATATTTTGGAAAAGTGTTTGCATATGTTTAAAAATGATTTATTTTTTATAATAAAAGAAGAAACGTAAAAATAAAGAAAATTCATATAAAAAGGAAACATTAAAATAAAAAATAAAAATGTCAAGAAATAAAACAAAAACAAATGTTTGTGATGTATCAAAACAATATGGCTCACATAGTAAAAACGCTCATTTGCTTTAAGAAAAAGTTCATCATTTATTTCGTAAATGATTATAGTGTAATTCTAATAAATGTTTATTTTGTAAAAAGATGCTCATCAGGGTACTTAAAAAATGTTGACATATTTTCCGTAAATGTTCATGTATTTTTCAAAATTATTCATTCATCTTTATATTTACATATATTTTCCGTAAATGTTGACATATATATATAGTGTTACTATTCATCATCCAGGGTGCAGAATAAATTATTCTTCACCCGAGGTAATCTTACGATCATTTCATAACTAAATTACGTTTGGAATTCAAATAGTTACATTCTTATTGATTCACTACGTAAAATTTGGCATAAAAAATAAAAATATAGGGCATAAGACAAGAAAATTTGTAGTTTATGTGTATTTTACACTATGTTTTTACGTATGTAATTTTACAGAACATAAAATATTTTTTACGAGGATTATATATTTTCTTACGGTCTCTTTTTACGTCAGAAATAAGACAAAACTTACGAAACGTAAAATTACGATGCATTGATGGTAAAATAGAGGGGGGGTGAAGAATAACTATTCCTCATTCAGGGTGACGAATAGTCAATCCATATATATATATATATATATATATATATATATATATATATATATATATATATATATATATATATATATGAGTTTTTAGTCCTCTACAACATTCACTTATTGCTAAATATTCAAGTTGCCTTTTGATAATCCCCAAGTGTAGGGAATCACCGTAGCAATTCCCAATGGTGGAAGTGATAAGTATGGAGTGTCGAACCCACAAGAAGCTAAAGGTAAGATCAATATTCTCTCAAGTCCTATCTGCCACGGATACGACTCTACATACAACGAACGTTTGCTTCCAACTAGAAACGAAAAATAAAACTACGTTGTGGGTATGAAGAGGATAACTTTGCATGATTTCGGAGAGCTAAAACATAAAAGTAGTTGCTGGTATCATAAAGTTAGAATATATTACTAAATATTATAAATAGCGAGTGCGGAATAATGATGGGTCGGTGTGCGAAATTATCCTAGGCAATTGTTAACAAGACCGGTAGTCGTCATTGCAATTTCATATGAGGAAGAGGCATAAACTAAATATTTATAGAAATTTTTGGCGTCGGTTTCAGGTTAGGGGGGGGGGTCTCCGAGTCGTCCACAAGATAGGGGGCGCGCCCAGGGGGCTAGGGCGCACCCTCCACCCTCGTGGACGGCTCGAGACTCTTCTATTCCATCTCCGATGCTCCGTGGGCTTCTTCTGGTCCATAAAAAATTGTCAAAATTTGGCACGTCAATTGGACTCCGTTTGGTATTCCTTTTTTGTAAAACTCAAAAATAAGGAAAAAACAGAAACTGGCACTGGGCTCTAGGTTAATAGGTTAGTCCCGAAAATCATATAAAATAGCATATAAATGCATATAAAACATCTAAGATGGATAATATAATAGCATGAATACTTCATAAATTATAGATACGTTGGAGACGTATCAAGCATGCCCAAGCTTAATTCCTGCTCGTCCTCGAGTAGGTAATTGATAAAAGAAATAATTTATGAAGTGTGAATGCTAGCAGGTGCACAAGTTTGATTAATGATAATTTCAATCACCTTTTCTAGCATCATTATATGTCATAACAGTAGCTCATCTCATAAAACTTCTCATGATCAAGTAACAAGCTATTCACATGTTAAAGCATAGACCATAAACTTTGTTGAAAACTAACGAACTATGTTCTCAGTCATCAGACAATTTCAATTCATCTTATTTTCAGGAAGGGTCTATGTAAGAGCTTTGATTTAGCAAATCTCACATACTCAACTATCATATAGTCTTTCACAATTGCTAACACTCACGTGATATTTATGGGTTCAACGTTTTAATCGGACACAGAGAAAGATAGGGGCTTCTAGTTTCCCCTGCCAACCTTTTACCTCAAGGGTAATGTCAACAATAATACTTTATGAAAACCTACATCCAAGTGGATATATATATCCGGATCGCTCCAACACAAAGTGCTTGCCAAAGGAAAAAGTGTAAAAAGGAAAGGTGAAAATCACCATGACTCTTGTATAAGGGTAGAAGGTAAAAGTAAAAGATAGTCCGTTCGCAAAGGGAAGCAGAGGTTGTCATGCACTTTTATGGTTGGATGTACAAAATCTTAATGCAAAAGAATGTCACTTTATATTGCCGCTTGTGATAAAGACCTTTATTATGCAGTCCGTCGCTTTTATTTCCTCCCTATCACAAGTTCGTATAAAGCTTATTTTCTTCGCACTAATAGATCATACATATTTAAGGAACAATTTTTTATTGCATGCACCGATGACAACTTACTTGAAGGATCTTACTCAATCCATAGGTAGGTATGGTGGACTCTCATGGCAAAACTGGGTTAAGGAATGTTTGGAAGCACAAGTAGTATCTCTACTTGGTGCAAAGAATTTGGCTAGCATGAGAGAGAAAGGCAAGCTCAACATGTTGGATGATCCAAGACAATATAATGTTTCGGATATAGGAAAACATAACCCACTAAGTTGTCTTCCTTGTCCAACATCAACTTTTTAGCATGTCATATTTTAATGAGTGCTCACAATTACAAAAGATGTCAAAGATAGTATATTTATATGTGAAATCTCTCTTCCTTCAATATTCTTTCATGAGTTGTTCAAGTGACCAATTCTGCGTTTGCTAACTTTCAATAAGTTTACTACCTATACTTATTATGTGTGAAGTCATTACTCCCCATGTTATAAGCATATGAAACGTATATAAATTCAGATTTATGATATTCAATTCATTCAACCATTTACTCATAGGATATACGTGAAGCACGTAAGTAAATGACAAAGTACTCCAAAAAGACATAAGTGAAGAACACTGAGTAGTCAAATAATTAACTAGCCATGGGAGGATTCTTTTTATTCAAGATTTCAGATCCAATGATTTTATTCAAACAGCAAGTAAAATTGAAAATATGCTCCAAGCAAAACACATATCATGTGATGAATAAAAATATAGCTCGGAGTAAGGTATACCGATAGTTTTGAAGACGAAAGAGGGGATGCCTTCCGGGGCATCCCCAAGCTTAGGCGCTTGAGTCTTCCTTGAATATTACCTTGGGGTGCCTTGGGCATCCCCAAGCTTAGGGTATTTCCATTCCTTATTCTCCTCATATCGATATCTCACCCAAAGCTTGAAAACTTCAATCACACAAAACTTAACGGAACTTCCTGAGATAGGTTAGTATGATAAAGAGTAAACCATTCACTTTGGTACTGTCAAAGACAAGGTTCATAATTTTTCTCACACAATGCCTACTGTACCATATCATTTCTACAATTTATATTGAGAAATATAAGCCATAGAAACTAGAAAACAAGCAAACTATGCAATGAAAACAGAATCTGTCAGAAACAGAACAGTCTGTAATGATCTGAACAGCAACCATACTTCTGCTACTCCAAAAATTATGAAATAAACTGGTGGACGTGAGGAATTTCTCTATTAATCTTCTGCAAAAAGAATCAACTCAAAAGCACTCTTCTGTAAAAAATGAAAGCTAATCTCGTGAGTGCAAAGTTTCTGTTTTTTTACAGCAAGATCACATTAACTATCACCCAAGTCTTCCCAAAGGTCTTACTTGGCACTTTATTAAAACAAAAGCTATAAAACATGATTACTACAATATCTTAATCATGTAAACACACAAAAAAGTAAGGGTAAATATCGGGTTGTCTCCCAACAAGCGCTTTTCTTTAATGCCTTTTAGCTAGGCATGATGATTTCGATGATGCGCACATCAAAGATAAGAATTGAAACATAAGGAGGGCATCATGAAGAATATGACTAGCACATTTAAATCTAACCCACTTCCTATGCCTAGGGATTTTGTGAGCACATAATTTATAGGAACAAGAATCAACTAGCATAGGAAGGCAAAACAAGTATAACTTCAAAACTTTAAGCACATAGAGAGGAAACTTGATATTATTGCAACTGCTACAAGCATGTATTCCTCCCTCATAATAATTTTCAGTAGCATCATGAATGAGTTCAATAATATAACCATCACATAAAGCATTCTTTTCATGATCTACAAGCATATAAATTTTACTACTCTCCTCATAAGCAAAATTCTTCTCATTCGAAATAGTGGGAGCAAACTCAACAAAATAACTGTCATGCGAGGCATAATCCAATTGAAAATTAAAATCATGATGACAAGTTTCATGGTTAACATTATTCTTTATAGCATACATGTCATCACAATAACCATCATAGAACGTACAAGCTGCCGCACCCTCCCTCCCTCGTGCGGCGGTGCCGCCCCGTACCGGGGAGCCCCCGCCCTCCTCCTACAGCCGTCGCCCCACCTCCGCTCCCCTCCGCCGCCGTTGCCCGGGGCGTCACAGGGCAAAGCCCTTGTGGCGTGGCAATGGCAGCTGTTTTCTCCTCAGATCCCGATCTGGTTGGGAGGCGGCGCTCCTTTCCGGCCAGATCGGCGGCGGTGGCGCAGATCGGCGATGGCATGGAAGTGGTGCGGCGGTGGCGGGGCAGGACGGTACCAGCAACGGCAGATCTGGCCTTGACTCTTGTTGGGCTAATTCGTTGTGTTACCGATCTCAATCGCCGTCGACGGTGCACTGCTCCTAGACTTGATCTGCAACACGATGATGTCTGGGGCGCCGGCCCTAGGCTTGGTGGTGGTGGCCTTCTTCTTCGTCGGAGTTGGTCGGCCGGCTGGCTGTGCTTGCATGGTCATGCAGTGACCGGCGGCTTGGCCGGTCGGCGGCAGCGGAACTTGGCCGGTGGCAGCGGCAATGTTCTGTCTGGATCCCGTGGCGGCGGCCCTGGAGGGTGGTGGCTGGTGAAGCTAGGGCTTCCTGCGGCGGCATGGCGTGGTGCAGTCCCTGTCCAAGGCGGTTCTGTGACAACGATCTGCTATGGATTGGTTCGGATCAGAGATGGTGACGAGTGCGCGGGATCCTTCTCGGCGGCTCTCGCGGCTTGGCGAGGCGGGGTGGGAGCCCTCCTCCTAGGCTCCAGTGGTGGCACACTCAGGCAGTGGCCAGTGCGCCAGGGATCCCACGGTGGCACTGTTGCCGCGGTTGGTCGCCGGATCTAGGCGGCTGGATCTGGGGCTTTGAAGGCGGTCGAGACGGTGCACAGGTTGCTGGGTGGATTTCCTGGGATGGATCCAGGTGAAAACCTGGTCTTCGATCGATGGCCGGAGCCGGTGATGACGATGCCCTTATCATCGTTTCCTTCATGAAGGCATCATCGAGGTGAAGCTCCCAACTCCACTCAATACCTCCGGGGGAAACCCTAGATCAGCTGATCGGATGTTGGCGGCAATCATGTGTCATAACCCCCTTGGGGGTGACATTCTTGGAGGTGCACTCGGCTTCGCGGGACCAGCGGACGGCTTCTTTGGTGGAGCGGTGCTTCATCCATACATTGATGGCGATGGATCTTGACGGCATGGCGCAGTGCAGATTCGGAGTTCGATGTGGGAGGATGGACTCGCGCAGGAGGACGACTCTGTCTGGCGTCATGGTGGCGTCGATGGCAGTGAGACATGGCATGGTAGATGCAACCGTATAACTCTGAAGATGGACTCGTGGCAGGTGGCTGCGGCGGCCTCATACCCGGCAGGCGTCCTGGTTGAGGAGTGCGCCGGACTGGTAGGTGCCCCATACCAGGCAGGCGTCCTGATTGGGACCTCAGGTCTTAGATGTTTAGGTTTGGCTGCGATGTCTGTTTGGTATTAGGCCCAGGCTATCAGCGCCCCTTCATCAATTGGATAGGTATAGCGACAGTTGTTGCTTAGACGGTGGCTTCAGTCTTGCTGTTGTATGACGTTGTAAGGTCTTGTGAGAATAATTAATAAAGTGGCCGCATGCATCGCCCAGATGCAGAGGCCGAAGGTCATCCTCCTTTTCTAAAAAAATCATAGATAGCAACTTTGTTCTCATAATCAATTGGAACCTCTTCCGAAATAGTGGAATCATTACTAACTAAAGTCGACACTCTTCCAAATCCACTTTCATAAATATCACACTAAGATTCAACACCCTCCAAAATAGTGGGATCACTAATTCCTAAAGTTGACACTCTTCCAAACCCGCTTTAGATGATAGTATTATTCATACTACAAAAGATATAAGTGAAGTTCATGGAGCATTCTAGAATTAATATAGACTAACCAATATCCAAGCTCAAAATATATAAGTGAAGCACCCGAAGCATTCTATAAACCATACTCAAAAGATTTAAGTGAAGCACAAAGAGCAATTCTATAAGGTCATACTTAAAAGATATAAGTGAAGCACATGAAGTATTCTATAAATCAATGAAGGGCTATCTCATACTAGCCTGGTTCTTAAAGGAAAAACAAAAACACAAAGGACACAAATCATGTGAACAAAACAAAAACCGAGGTATACCAATCATTGTTGAAGAAGAAAGATGGGATGCCAACCGGGGCATCCCCAAGATTAGATGCTTGGGTATCCTTGAAATATTTACTTGGTGTGCCTTGGGCATCCCCAAGCTTGAACTCTTGCCTCTCTTTATTCTTCTCATATTGATAGCTCCTCGATCTTCGAACACTTCATCCACACAAAACTTTAACAAAAACTTTGTGAGATCCGTTAGTATAATAAAGCAAATCACTACCTTTAGGTACTGTTGCAAACTTATTCCAATTTCATATTAGAACTATATCTACTGTATTCCGACTTCACCATGGTTCATACCCCCCGATACTACCCATAGATTCATCAAAATAAGCGAACAACACATAGAAAACAGAATCTGTCAAAAACAGGACAGTCTGTAGTAATCTAGAAGTTTAGTATACTTCTGTAACTCCAAAAATTCAAAACAAAATATGAAAATTTAAAAAATTTGTACAGAAGTAATGTGCAAAAAGTTTCAGACCCATTTGACTTTCCAGTAAAAAATGTAAATTCACGCGCTATAGCCAAAGTTTCTGTTTTTGTACTGCACATAGTAAACAAGCAATCTAATCATCCTAAAACTGAAGCTTGGCACATTATTTTTATGATACAATGGATATATACAAGGGGATAATTATTTTCAGATAAGCTTCCATGAATTTTTTTACATTGTTTCCAGGAGCATGAACACAAGTGTTCAAGGTCGACCCTCACTTCTCCAATGCATAACCTTCCGATCACTTCTCTTATTGAAAAACTTTTTAGGCATGAGAGGCAAGTAAATTTTTTTGTATTTTCATTCTTTTATTTTTTTTGTATGTTTCAACCACAACTAAACAGAAAAAAATGAAAAACAAAATCTACTTAGTAAAGAAAGCAAACAAGCACACACGAGAATATCAACCCCACGCTATTGCTCCCCGGCAACGGCGCCATAAAAGATCTTGATAATCCCCAAGTGCAGGCAATCACCGTAGCAATTACCAATGGTGGAAGTGATAAGTATGGAGTGTCGAACCCACAAGGAGCTAAAGGTAAGATCAATATTCTCTCAAGTCCTATCTGCCACTGATACGACTCTACGTACACCGAACGTTTGCTTCCAACTAGAAACGAGAAATAAAACTACGTTGTGGGTATGAAGAGGATAACTTTGCATGATATCGGAGAGCTAAAACATAAAATTAGTTGCTGTTATCATAAAGTTAGAATATATTACTAAATATTATAAATAGCGAGTGTGGAATAATGATGGGTCGGTGTGCGAAATTATCCTAGGCAATTGTTAACAAGACCGGTAGTCGTCATTGCAATTTCATATGAGGGAGAGGCATAAGTTAACATACTTTCTCTTCTTGGATCATATGCACTTATGATTGGAACTCTAGCAAGCATCCGCAACTACTAAAGATCATTAAAGTAAAACCCAACCATAGCATTAACATATCAAGTCCCCTTTATCCCATACGCAACAACCCCCTTACTCGGGTTTATGCTTCTGTCACTCAAGCAACCCACTATAAGCGAATCATGAAAGTATCGTAACACCCTACAGCGTGAATCCCCGACACTTGCGCGACACGGAGGGCACAATAGGACAACTCCAAAATAAAACATACAACTCATACCAATCTAGATCATCAATCAATCCAAAGACAAAGGATATCTACTCAAAACATCATAGGATGGCAACACATCATTGGATCATAATATGTGGCATAAAGCACCATGTTCGAGTAGGGATTACAGCGGGGTGCGGGAGAGTGGACCGCGTAAAAGAGATGAGGATGGTGATGATGATGGTGATGTTGATGAAGACGATCACCGCGGCGATGATTCCCCTCCCGACGGCACTCCGACGCCATCGAGAGAGAGGAGGAGAGGTTCTCCCCCTTGTGATTCCTCCTCTATGGCCTCCCCCCTAGATGGGGAGAGGTTCTCCCTCTGGTCCTTGGCCTTCATGGCGATGATGGCCCCTCCGAGATCCTCCTCCATGGCCTCCGGTGATGATGGCCCCCTCCGGCAGGGTGCCAGAGAGGGCCTAGATTGATTTCTCGTGGCTATAGAGGCTTGCGGCGGCGGAACTTCCGATCTAGGTTTCTTTCTGGGGGTTTCTGTATTTATAGGAATTTTTGGCGCCGGTTGCACGTCAGGGGGGTCTCCGAGTCGTCCACGAGATAGGGGGGCGCACCCAGGGGGTAGGGCGCGCCCTCCACCCTCGTGGACGGCTCGGGACTCTTCCGGTCCATCTCCGATGCTCTGTAGGCTTCTTTTGGTCCATAAAAAATCGTCAAAATTTGGCACGTCAATTGGACTCCGTTTGGTATTCCTTTTCTGTAAAACTAAAAAACAAGGAAAAAACAGAAACTGGCACTGGGCTCTAGGTTAATAGGTTAGTCCCAAAAATCATATAAAATAGCATATAAATGCATATAAAACATCTAAGATGGATAATATAATAGCATGAATACTTCATAAAATATAGATACGTTGGAGACGTATCACCTTTTCTGCTAAGTGAATTTGATCGGACCCTTCCCCCTCTATGCTAAACTCAACCCAATCTGTTCACAAATTCTTCATGTGCATTCTATTTGAAACCCGTTCAAAATCTTCACTGTGTCCTTATTAGCTGAAGAATTTGCGAACGAACCATTAAAATATTCTTATCTGAATTTTTGGCTTTTGCCACCTAAACCGTTCCACATCCCATGATAGGATTTACCTATTCACCCACGATCTCACACGATCGCCACCGCTCTGTATGTGGGTGACACATGTCACTAGTATGAGAATGGTCAGGGGCACGTTCGTCCAATTTCCTAGGGCGAGCAGTTTTTCACCTCGGCTATATATAACCCTCACCCTCCTCAGACTGCATTTACCCTGCTCAACCTCACTCCCCTTGCTCGAGCTCTCAAGACCTAGCGCCGCCGCTACTTCTATCGTTGCCGGTGAGGAAGAGCTTCACTGCCTCGACCTCGTCTCCGTCGTACTCGCGCCGGCCGCAGATTTCTTATCCCGCCGCCGCCGTAGCTGTCTTCCTATGCCAAGTTAGGGCGTGTAAGATCTGGACTGACGAACTTCCAATCTACACTCTCAGTTCGTCGTGTTCTTCGTCAAGGGTAATTAAAATTTAATTTTACTGCCCTTGTTGATTCTGATGATCTCCACAAATCTTCAAAAGGTGTTTATTCTTCAACTTTCACACTTTAAACACCTCACACAAGCATCTGTTCTTGATCTGTTTCTCTAAGCAACATTTTTCTTCAAGATTCCTCAATTGTGTGGATTTTCAATCTATACAACTCTGGAATCTAAGTCAAAGAACGCTTAGTGAAATTCCTCAAGACACCTCTGGTCAAATTCCTCAAACTTGTTCATTTTGCAAAAACTTCTGAGGACGCATATGACCTCTCCAAATTCTTCGCACCTATACTGCGTTCACAGGTACACATGTTCGCTGCTGAATCACTAGGTTCTCATCAACTTAACTCATTTGCAGCGTTCCTCGACGACAAATTGCATACCTCTTCAGAGAACTCAATTGCTCAAGATCCTCAACTGAAGAAAATGGCAGATGGCAAGAAACCTCAGAAGGGAGGCAAGAAATTGGAAGTCAACACAGCGTTTGAGATCCCTGATGACATTTATGAAGAATATTGTACTCCTGATGAAGCCAAGCATGGCAAGGAGAACAAGAATCAGCGCAAGGTGCGCATACAGAGGATTGAGAGGAGATGGGCACGGGAATGGAGGGAGTACAGATATGTTACTCCTAAGTACATGAAGAAATTCGCTCTACACCCTCCTTGCCCAAGACCTCCATTGGCACCTAGCCAAATTGCTGATCCCACCAGCCTCAAGCGCGATGAGGAATATCCTGATGAATGGGCTAAACGGCAAGCCAAGTTGGCCAAAATGGCTAAAGAAGCAGTGAGAAAATTCAATGAAGATTCTGCTACTGCCATTGCTGAGGCCTCTACTAGCAAGCCTAAGAAGGCTATGCCCAAGAAGCCTGCACACAAGCCCAGTTCCTCTGCAATGCCCTCACGGCCAAGCTCATCAATGCCCTCACGAAAAATTCCTCAAGCTGCTCCAGTTTCTTCGATTGCAAAGTCCTCAGCTCCTCCGGCAAAGTCCTTGGCACCTGTGCATCTCGCCTCTTGCCAAAGGACCATAGGCATCTCAATTGCCTCAGGAGCCTCTACAAGTTCTTCAGCTCCTCTGCAATCCTCAACCGGCCAAACATTGCTGAAGACCAAGGCTACTGCTGGACGAGGTACTAGACCAAGTCCTCACAAGAAGCAGGTTGCCTTTCATGTGCCGTCCAGTGAGGACGAAGCTGATGATGAAGAACTCGCTGAAATCATCAGAGATAGACAACAAAGGGCCGCTAGAGCCAAAGGCACAGATGTGCCTCTTCTGTTGGATTCCAAGTTGATCCTTGACTTCATTGATCTCTGGCACAAGGACCCCAACACTCCTATGCCTGACTTCAAGCTCAATCCTTGCCAAATTCACATGTTGACCGCCTTCATAAGCGAAGAAAATGGAAGTTTGAGAAGGCCAGGCAGTTGAAGAAAGCTCAATACAAGAAGGAGCGCTTTCTGAAGAAGAACATTGTCAAAACGACAACTGATGAACTTGTTGCTATACAAACTGAGATCAAAGGACTTAGTGATGAATTCAACGCCTACTGTGCAGATTGGCTGGGAGCCAAAGTTAGATTTGTGAAAATGGCTGAAATATTCACCTCAACTGTTGCTGCCCCAACGCAACATGAATCTCCTCAGGCTGAAGCATCTGCCCAGCCAACTGAAGAACATGCCAGCACCGCTGATGAAAATCAGGCTGCTGATGAAAATGAAAGTACCAGGGCCGATGAAGCTATTCCAGCCGCTGATGAAATTGCCAGGGCAACCACTAGTGTTGCGCTTGAAGAACAAGCCAGGCCAGCTGAAGCATCTGTCGTTGCGCCTGAAGACACTGAACACGACAGGGCAACTGCATCAGTTGCGCTTGAGGTAAATGAACCAATTTCCTCTGCTCCTCCTGCACCAATGCCAAGTCATGTTCTTCCTTCTGCATCAGAAGCGAAAAAAACCGAAGCTGTGGAGCGAGCACCAGTGAAGAAAAGGAAAGCATCTGCTACCTCAGAGTCTTTAGCACCAAAGGAAGTGAAGACTTTGACGAGCTATTTTGAAAATCCCATAGATGCTATTCCTGTCTCAAGCATGCAATCAAAGGAGATCGTTCCCTTTGGTGAGGATTATGAAATCCCTAGTGGATCAGATGAAGAAAATCCTTCTGCTGCTTCGTCAGAGCAGCTGGAGGAAGAAATTGAAGTGGATAATATCCCTTCAACCCCTCTGGTATCATCGCCCTTGCCTCAGTTTACAGCTGAAGAGGCATGCGTTGAGGAAATGGACGAAGAAGAAGACGTGGACATTGGGTGCACCACTCCAGTTCTGAATGATGACTATTGGGAAAGTCATCACCCAAATTCACCCATGTTGTCGGTGTACAAAAGTAGGGGCACTCTTTTGTACCCCTTTACTTGTACACGGGCAGTCGGAGCCACGCGCCACGGCCACACTAAGCAGAGCAGAGGAGGGAAGCCGGAGCGAAGCCAAAGCACGAAAAGCCCAAGGCAACGCCAAGACCAAGAACACAAAGGACAGAAGGGCGAAGCAGGTTCCCCCGGCAAGACCCTTGCCGGGGCAACCTCGGCAGCCCCGGTAAGGGCCTTGCCGGGGCAGCACGCCCGACGCCAACAGAGTGAGCCACCCTTGAGCCCATGGGTTCCAATCCAACCAACTACATTGGAACTAGGGCTCGGGAGGCACCTCCGTGGTGGCATGAAGATCTTTGTCAAGACCATAGAGATGTGAGATCAGATGAGAACCAAAAGATAGCGACCCTCGGCAGGATCCTTGCTGAGGAGATCCACAAGACCCCCGACAAGCGCCTTGCCGGGGACGACTGCAACGCCACGGCAAGACCCTTGCCGGGCCCCCGGCAAGGCCTTCGCCAAGGGCGTCAGCAGGGCCACAGCCAGGCCCGCGTCGACCAAGGCTCCACCGCCGTCGCCAAGCAGCTGCTAGCTCAACCAGCTGGGCAGGCACCTGCGTGGCGACGGGCGGCCTCTATGCCAACTCAGCAAGCACCTGCGTGGTGGCATGCAGATCTTTGTTAAGACCCTACCGCCGCGCCACCTCACCTGCCTGCCTGTCTACATGGCACCGCATGCATCGCTGGCCTGGGCGCGTGTCAAAGCAAGGCGGAGCGGCGACCGACGGGACGGGCCTCCTTCCCGTCCCCGATAAAGCTAAGGGACACCTAAGCTACGCATTAAATGCGTCTTGTCCTGTAACACAGGCGATAAGCTCGCAGCACTGTATACCTTTCCACCTCCTGTGTGCCACTGTGGCAGCCCCTTTCGATTATAAAAGGAGGCCCATGGCGTACTGGAGAGGGATTCGGCTCTTTTGAACTACACAGCCACCATAGCTAGTTCGAGAGCTCAAGAACTCTCTCAAATACACACCAAAGCAGGACTAGGGTATTACGCATCCTCGCGGCCCGAACCTGGGTAAACGATCCTTGTGTTGACTGTTATTCCTGCTCTTCTCACAACCCCGCGCCCCGGCAACAGTAGTAGGGATTCTTGTGATCCCATAGGTGTCGTTTTCCACCGACATCTTTGGCGCGCCAGGTAGGGGCAGCGCAATTGTGAGAATCTGGTCTGGTAGTTAGCCTAGCAGTTCTTCATCGCCATGGCTTCCGGAGAAGGGCGCGACGGCCAAGAGGATGGCGCCGCCCGCATACGCGAAGGGCGCCAGTTCGGCGACAAAAAGCTAAGTCACGCGAAACTTTAAGCAATTTCCTTTTTATATATGAGGTTATTCCCCTGGGAGATCTTGTTCTTTGTATGGAAAACCTGCACGCAAAGGCCCCCCCGCAATTGGCAATGCCCTTGTTCTGTTTCGAGTCCGCTCAACAGCTCAAGCGGCCGCGTCGAGAGTGGCAGGGTAGCCTTCTGCAATTGGCAACGCTCTCGATTCTGACTTGAGTCAAGCTCGACAGTTCAGGCGGCCGTGCTAAGGGCGGTAAGGTGGTTCGCCCGGCAGCAAGCACACCCGGCAGGCCAATGGGGATCCGTCCTCAAGATGCCGCCCTGGGTTTACGCGCCGGCAAGCCTACCCGGTTAACGTAGGGTGGACATACAAAGGAAAATCGAACAGGAAAATAACATAAATTGTATCAAAAGTATTGTAGAGTCATATTACATCGCTTGTTGCCACAGTTCTAACTAAAGATAAAAATCGTCTTGGTTGTGAACCTGCAGCAACGAAAAGAAACGGGGTGCCTAATCCCGGCGCTGGCCCTCCACCCTCTGGATTCCGTCGATGCGTCTGATGATGGGCCTGATGCGCTCCTTGCGCGCCGCGATGTCCGCATCCTCCGGCAGGCTCTCCAGCGCAGCTTCGAAGTCGAGGTCAGGATTCCAGTGCGCCACCTTGGCGAGGACCTTGGTAATGGCACCCCGGCAGAGCCTCCGGGACTCATCAGCCAGAGAGGCCTCCCGGTTGGAGTGGAGCTGCTCCAGGGCCCTGAGGACACCCTCAAAGAACAGGGTCAACTTGGCGTTGGTGGTCCCGCAGCGCTCTGGGGCGTACCTCACATTTGGCGTCCCCATGGCAGCCAGCTGTGTGGTGATCCTGCCGGCGACGTCCTCGAGGCGGCTGATCCAGCGATTCTCGCCCTCCACGAAATCTTTGTGGCTGGCGGCTTCGTTCCTCCGCTGCAGCTTCTCAGCCTCCAGATCCTTGGCCAGGGTCTCCTCCCGAGCCTTGGCCTCTGAGAGCATCCCCTCGAGGCCCTCCAGCTTCAGCTTCAGGTCTTTGATGGAGTTGTTGGTTACGGAGAACTCTCCGGCCTTGCTGATGGCCGTGCCCTGCGCCTCCGTCAGGGCGCCGTTGAGCGTGTCCTTCTCTTGGGACAGTTCAGGGCCTGCTCCTTCAGCTCGTCCCGCTCCGCCTCCAGCTCCTTCACCTTGCCGGCGTGAACCCGAGCCTGGGCATCGAGCGCCTCCCTGTGCCTCTGCTCCAGCTCTTGGGTCCGCTGCACGACGAGTCTCTCCACCTCCTCATCCTTGCCGTGGAGCGTTGCGGCAAGATTCTCCTCTCGCGCGGCAAGGTCCTCCTCCCGGGAGTTCAGCGCGGCCTGGTGCTAGGTCCGAGCGGCCTCGGCCGCAGCGGCCAAGCTCTCCGCCGTCTTCTCGGCCTTCTCGATGTTGGCCAGCTTCATGGTGAGCTCCACGTCGCGCTTGGCCAGCTCGCCCTGGGCGGCCTTCATCTCTTCACTAGCTTGGCGAAACCAAGTCTGCGCCTCGGTGAAGCGCACCTTGAGGTCCGCCTCTGCCTTGTCCACCGTTGCCCTCCTGGACTTGGCCTTGTCCAAGCGGGCGCGATGGAGCGCCTGGAGCTTCCGTAAGTTGGCACCCATGGCCTGGAGAAGCCGCTCCTCCTGGGAGCCGTCGCCACCGGTGCTCGGTTCGTCAACAACCTCGAGCCCGGCGGCAGCAAGCACCTCCTCATCGAACGCCTCTCCCTCGATGGGCGCCCTGGAGCTTGACGACCTTGGGAGGTGGACGAAGAGGTCGTCGGTCACCCTCAGGTACCTGCCGGAGCCGGAGGCAGCGGAGGAGCAAGGCTGGTCATCGACCACCTCCTCCTCGGTGGCGGCCTTACCGGCCTCCCCGGCAGGCCCCTTGGCGGCGTCTTCGGCAGCGCCCTTGGCGGTCTCCTCGGTAGCGATCTTCTCGGCCTCTGCCGCGGCATCCTTGGCGACATCCTCGATGATGGCGTCTATGTCCTCCTGGTCCGCCGACAGACGATCAGGAAACCAAGAAGGGGATGAGACAAAGCCAAGACAAAGAACTAGCAAGGAAAGAAAAAGAACAAGAACGAGAGGCGAACGGCTTACCAGCGCCGGGCTGGGAAGCAGAGGTCCCCTCCCCGCCAACATTTGGCGCCAAGGCGAAGCCACCGGCGCCCGAGTGTTCCTCCTCCTCCTCCATGTGCGTGGGCTCGGTGCTTGGCGCCCATGCCGGGGACGCCCCTCGGGGCGGCGTGGTCGATGGGGGCGGCGTGTTGGGGGTAGCCCTCTATGGCTCCTCCTGCTGCTGTCCTCCTCCTGCGACCGCGGCAAGGTCAGCACCAAGAGATCATGCCCCCAACACATGTTGACGAGGGGTGAGCGATAAACTTACGCTGGGGGCTATGCCGGGGGCTGCTGTCTGGACTGCTCAACACCACCAACGGTGCGCCAGCAGCGCTTGCCGAGGGCTGGCCGCCCGCCGAAGCCTTGGCCCTCTTCACCCTCTGGGCCAGCGTCTGCGCGTCCCTGCAAAGATGAACACAAATCGAGATAAGTGGCATGGTCTGAGGGGGTGGAGATGACAAGAAGGAACAATACTTACTCGTCCTCCACCTCCTCCTCTGCTGCTTTCCTCTTCCTCCTTGGGCTGAGGGACCCGAAGTCAAAGGTGACCCCTGCGTTGTCGTCTGCCTGAGGAGGGGAAGCTGATGGAGTCCGAGGGCGTTTGGACGAAGAAGAGGCGGTCGCCCTCTTCTTCGCCACCGCGGCCTTCACCAACTTCTTCGCCACCGCGGCCCTTGTCTGGCGCCCGGATCCCTCCTGGCCTTGCCGCGGTTGTACGGCCCTGCCGGGCCGGACCGGCTCGCTAGAGGTGGCCCGCCGCAGGACCCGCCCTCTCCCCGTGGCCGGAGGATCGATAGCCTCAGCCTCATCCTCCAACGACTCGTCGACCACGTCCTCGACGAGAGGAGCCCCGGTGCCGGCGCTGCTGGCCTCCCCAGCGCCTCCGCCCACTGGGCGAGCTCCTTCTCCTCCGCTTCCGCCGCGGCCTTGTCCTCCACGCCACCGGCGCTACCGGCCTCCTCGGCAAGCTTTGCCTCCATCGCACTGGCGGCGATGTAGTCCTACTCCGCCTGGGTGGTGTCCTGGACGAGCCGCGACTCGGCAGTGATATACCCCTCATGCAAGGTGTCGAAGAACTCCTACACTTGAATTTCCTCCGGCTCGACCCAGCTCGGGTCAAGGCCATGCGTGTTGAAGTCCCGCATCATTGCGATGATGTCGGTCCGGCGCGAGTTGTTGCTCAGCGGGACCACTCCTGCCGGCAGCTTGAACAAGGGCCCCTTGGCGACCTTGCCGGCCTTCGCGGCGGCCCTCGCGGCCTTGCCGGTCCGCTCGACCTCACCATCGCGGTTCACGTCAAGCTGGAAGATCCACTGGCAGAAGTGGGCATGCCCCATTACCGTGAAGTTGTGGTCGAGGCCGGGGCGAAGCCTCATGATGTCGGCGGCGTTCGTGAAGAGCCAGGACGGCCTCCCCTTGTTATGCAGCGGAGCGATTCGGCGGCGGATGTAATCCGCCCCGATCATCTCAAGGGTGAGCCCGGCCTCGGTAAAGCGAAGGATCCTGGTGGTGGCGACCATGAGCTTCGCATCGTCGGCGTCGACGTCGCTCCAGTCGCCCCGGCGAACCGGCGGCGCATCACGGACCCGGCAAAAGTTCGGCGGGTCCTTCTCTTCAATCCAGCACCACCGGCCCCGCCATTCTTCCCACCTCTCCTTCATGGCGCCCTCCGGGTATGCCCCCTTGGCCCGTGGGATCCAGGCGACACAACCGGAAATGGCGCCCCCTGGTTGGATCCGAGGGAAGAAGTAGTGGCGGAAGAGCACTGTGTTGGGATACACCCCGGCGAAGCCCTCGCAGAGGTGCGCGAAAAGAGCCATGCACGCCACGACATTCGGAGTAAAATCCAAAAGGTGGAAGCCGTAGGTGTGCATGACGTCATTGAAGAAATCAGAGAAGGGGGACAGAGCCCGCAGGAGAAGTAGTCGACAAAGAAAGGGTACCGATTTGGGGCGGCCTCGGCGCAATTGGCGGGGATGACGCGCGTGGCTGGATGCCCCGTCGTCTCTCCCCCCGTCTCCACCCCCCACAGGGGTTTGAAGGCCTCCCGGAGCTCGAACACATCAACCGTCGAGGGGAAATAGGCGAGCTGCGTCCGCTGCGCCGCCAACGCACTCTCCGGCGGCTCCGTCGCTCCGGTGTCCTTAGCCACTCCCTTGCCCTTGGTGGATTTGGGCGCCATGGCGGCTGGGGGGAGCAAGAGACAGAAGACGGCAGAAACGCAGCAGCGGCGAACAAAGGCAAGAGCTCGAGAAGGAGGAAGAAAGGGGGCGGCGGCTCTGAGATTGGAGAAGGCGGAGGAAAGTGGGTAAAGTGAGCAGCGCGCCCGCGGTTATTCCTTTTTACGGGGAAGGCGCGGGCCGCCTCCTTTCCCATTAACTGCAATGTGACGCATGCGTGCAAGAACCGCCCCATGCATGCCGCCCACGTCATGCATGACCGCCACGTCACGCACGACCCCCCACGTCGCGCGTAGGTCGTGGGGAAGCGCAGCGAACGGAGAGTTACTGCGGTAAAAATCCGCCCCACCTGCCCGCGCACCGTTTTGGGCCTGGCCCAACAACGTGTCGCGCTTATGTGTGGCCCAGGCCCCGGGGCTCCTGTCGATGTACAAAAGTAGGGGCACTCTTTTGTACCCCTTTACTTGTACACGCACAGTCGGAGCCGCGCGCCACGGCCACACTAACCAGAGCAGAGGAGGGAAGCCGGAGCGAAGCCAAAGCACGAGAAGCCCAAGGCAACGCCAAGACCAAGAACACAAAGGACAGAAGGGCGAAGCCGGTTCCCCCGGCAAGACCCTTGCCGGGGCAACCTCGGCAGCCCTGGCAAGGGCCTTGCCAGGGCGGCACGCCCGACGCCAATAGAGTGAGCCGCCCTTGAGCCCACGGGTTCCAACCCAACCAACTACATTGGAACTAGGGCTCGGGAGGCACCTACGTGGTGGCATGCAGATCTTTGTCAAGACCATAGAGATGTGAGATCAGATGAGAACCAGAAGACGGTGACCCTCGGCATGATCCTTGCCGAGGAGATCCACAAGACCCCCGGCAAGCGCCTTGCCGGGGACGACCGCAACGCCACGGCGAGACCCTTGCCGGGCCCCCGGCAAGGCCTTCGCCAAGGGCGTCAGCAGGGCCACAGCCAGGCCCGCGTCAACCAAGGCTCCACCGCCGTTGCCAAGCAGCTGCTAGCTCAACCAGCTGGGCAGGCACCTGCGTGGCGACGGGTGGCCTCTACGCCAACTCAGCAAGCACCTGCGTGGTGGCATGCAGATCTTTGTGAAGACCCTACCACCGCGCCACCTCTGCTGCCTGCCTGTCTACATGGCACCGCATGCATCGCTGGCCTGGGCGCGTGTCGAAGCAAGGCGGAGCGGCGACCGACGGTACGGGCCTCGTTCCCGTCCCCGATAAAGCTAAGGGACACCTAAGCTACGCATTAAATGCATCTTGTCCTGTAACACGGGCGATAAGCTCGCATCACTGTATACCTTTCCACCTCCTGTGTGCCACTATGGCAGCCCCTTTCGACTATAAAAGGAGGCCCATGGTGTACTGGAGAGGGATTCGGCTCTTTTGAACTACACAGCCACCATAGCTAGTTCGAGAGATCAAGAACTCTCTCAAATACACACCAAAGCAGGACTAGGGTATTACGCATCCTCGCGTCCCGAACCTGGGTAAACGATCCTTGTGTTGACTGTTAATCCTGCTCTTCTCACAACCCCGCGCCCCGGCAACCGTAGAAGGGATTCTTGTGATGCCATAGGTGTCGTTTTCCACCGACACATGTTCACCCCACTGCAACAAATTCCTCAGTCCCCAGTCCACACTAAAGAAGTTCAAATGGGCTCTGATGAACCTCAAGCTTCACTGCTCACCAGTCCTGAAGAAATTCCAGCCACTAGTGCTGATGCTCATACTGCTGAAGAAATGGAGACCCAGGCTGCTACTGAAATTCCTCATCCTGCGGCTCCTGAGACTGTGATTCCTGAGGCTATGAAGACATTGACTGATACTCCTCAACCCAAGCCGAAGAATCCCTTCTCAAAGAAACAAAAGTTCAAAGCTGATGACTTCTTTCATGAGCATGTGTTCTTCACTGACTACAACCCTTATGACTCTGCTCGTCTTCGACGCAAGCATTTCGGTACAGCAAGTCAGATGAACTTCTACTCTTCACTGCTATTCGATAAAGACAAGATCTTTGACCATGAGCATATTCTCATGTGGACATGGAATCGCTGCCTTGCTTCACCCCAGTCCTCAGTGTTATTCATGACGCTGGGCTGCTCAATTTCTACACTGATATATGCGATTGGAATGAAGAGCTAATTCTTCAGTTCTATGCTACGTTGCACATCACCGACAACGCTGAAGATGTGAACTCTTGGGTGTTGGACTGGATGACAGAGAACACACACTACAAAGCACCGGCCTCTGAATTGCTTCATGCCCTGCCTGTCAGTCCTCCCCTTGAAGGTGCGCGGCTCATCTACCATGAACCTGAGCTATCTGATCATTACATGCAAGTGTTGATGAAGCCTCTGAAGCCTGGTCAAGCCCCAAGAACCAAATTCCTCGTGAAGGAATTGCTTTATATGCCAAGGACTGTGTACAGAATTTTGACCAAGACCCTGAGTCCAATCCAAGGCCACGACTCTAATGAAGAAGAGGTCATTGGCATCATGAAGAATCTGCCATTCAACATCATCCATGGAGTTCCAATCAACTACCATGATTTCTTCATGAGGACTCTGGCAAATGTTGCCCTGTCACCTTTTGAGTTGAAGCCTTACGCTCCTTGGATTATGAGATTCCTCAGATCAAGGTCTTCAATCAATTACAAGGCTGATACACTTAACCATGGCAGCTACTTGCCCCCTATTGAAGTCCTCAAGCGGACCTTTTCTTCAACTGATGAGAAGGGCAAGGCCACTGTCATTGATGAAGGCATTCGTCCATTGGATGGACAGTTTCGCAAAGCTGAATCCTACTCCACCAATGATGACTCTGCCACTCATGATCTGCCGCCAATGCTTCAAAACCAAATCCTCAAGGCACAACTCCAAGGGTGATGAATGATCGTGAGCTTCTCCTCAGTCTTCATTAGAAGGTCGATCGCAACCACAAATGGGTCAAGCGTCAGTTTGGTTCAATTCTTCAGAACATGACCATCACTCAGATTTCAGTGAAGAAGAACCATTACTACCTCCATGAAGTTTTTGATCGCACCTGGGCTCTACTGTCTCATCTCTACAATGAAGATCTCAAGCAGATGGGCTTCAAGCATGACTTTGACTGGTCTCAGCCTCCTTCGAAGAAATTCAAGAAGGTCAAAGTTCGTCATTTGGTGGCCAGCTCTTATTGTTCATCGCGCGAGACGGATGAAAATTAAGACTTGGACGACACTGCGGCAGGCCCTACATCAACAAACGACCCCAACAACGCTGGCGCTCCTCCATCGACTTCATGATGATATTCTTCAGGGGCGTTAGTCCTCACTTTTCGTCCCTTTTGCTCATTCGATGACAAAGGGGGAGAAATTTGAGAGTTAGTCTTCAAGCGGGTCTATATATGGGTGTTTCTTTGCTAAGTTACAACTCTCGTTCTTTTGAAGACTTTGTTGGATCGAGTTGTAATCTTAACTCCGATGGTGGTCTAATACTTTCGCTATGTTCTTCTGCATGCTATTTCCTCATATATGTGAATGCACGCATGCTGAATTACATCAGTCACCATATTTTATCATGCATTTCAAATTCTTCATATCATATGTTAAATGCGTGTATGAACAACAAGATATAGGGGGAGATCTCCATGATTCTACTCTTCAATATGCATTGCCTTTCAAAAGAAAATTCCTCACATATGCACATCTGCACGAGGGTTCTTCTATATCTTACTTTCAAATTCCTCAAAATCAGTATTTACACTTCATATGTTTATCCCCGTTGAAAACTTAACCTATATTGTCATCAATCACTGTCGGCGTTCTGGGAACGGGGGTCCCCAGACTTGCCTGCCTGCGGCCCACGGCGTGGCTCCACCAGCAGGCCCGTACGGCCCATCTTCACCAGCAAGCATTCAAGACCCTCGCGAGGCAGACGACACAAGACCTCCTCAGGAGCGGCCTCGCCAGGCTGGCTCACAAGGGGCGGAGTGATCAAGGCAAGGCAAACCTCGCGAGGTTCTCATGACGTGAGCCATGACGACCAAGGCCAGGCGGGCGCCAGGCGGGTGCCAGCGCGCACAGTGTCCTTGCTTCCTCTTTGGTGCTAAGGAGGCAAGCGCAGGTGAGGAGTTGCGAGGCATCAGGCAAAGGTTCCCATATCGGTGCAACGAGACCAAGACCAGCAGGACGGCAAGACGGAGTTCACCGTGGAGCCCAAGACGGCGTCACCACCAGAGCCTTTGGCAGGCGAAGACTACTTTTGTCAGGATAAGCTGTACTAGCTGTCCCCTTTCAAATTGGCCGTTGTTGGCTCCCTTCCCGCTCAATATTTGGGAAGAGGACCAGGGCTTCTATAAATAGGGTTAGCCACCACAGTAGAGGGCATCGGATCCTCACCTACCATAACTCACTTGAGCGATCCTCACACCCACAAAGCACAAGAACACCTCACCTCAGGAGGCTGTTCTTCCCCTTGTACTGTTCATCCTCAGCCCAAGAGGCAATCCACCACCACCACACTGGAGTAGGGTATTACACCACAACGGTGGCCCGAATCAGTATAAATCTTGTGTCTCGTGTGTTGAGGGTTCGTCGTGCTTAGCCTAGAGATCGTGAAGCATGTGAGGGCGTGATCGGTGGGGGGGAGATCTTCGCGCGCACCCCAATGTTCGAACCTTAAGGGTTTTGCCGGAACCCGAAATCCGACATTTGGCGCGCCAGGTAGGGGTGCGCCAGAGTTTACCTTCCGTTGATCCGCTCTACGCCGCCGCTGCGCTCCGCCCCCATGGCAAGCGTAGCGCTTCCCGCTCCCGCGACCGATGCCAGCGACGGAGCCAGGGGGCTCCGGGCCCTTGCTCCCGCCTTGCGGCGGGTGCAGTGGCCACCCAAGTTCAAGCCGGAGATGCCACCGTGTTACGACGGCGTGGCGGATCCGGTGGCTTTCCTGCTAGCGTACGAGGAAGCCGTTGTCAGGACCCCGATTCTAAGTCACACCGATCTAGCCTGTAACACCTCATATCACTTTGCGGCCTCACGCACGGTATTCCCACGGGTGTCGCCTTACCATGGCCCGGGACCGTTTGCGCCTTTTGGATCACGTATATGATAGTGTCGCTAGCATCCATATGACAGAGAACCCGGGCCGACATGGCTAGTCGTCAACCCAAAGCGGCACTAACTTACGGGGACAGGCATACATGAATCAACATCGAGCATGTCGGTCAGCAACGTGTGAATCCGGGCTGTAGCACTGGGCTAACAGGACTCCGGGAGCCCGGGCTGTAGCAGGCTAGGCAGGACTCCGGATGTCACCGCGTGACATTTACCCGAAGGGACAGACACAGGGACAAAGTGAAACAATGCCGGCCAGTCAAGTGTTCCGGAGCAGTAGTGCTGGGCTAGCAGGACTCCGGTGAACCGGGCTGTAGCGGACTACTATGGCTCATGGAAGCACTAGACTACATTTCCCCATAAGAGAGGCTGCCAAGGATAAACAACTAGATTGTCGGATCCCACACATACCAAGCATTTCAATCATACACACAATATGCTCGATATGTGTAAATACAACATGGCATCACAACAAAACTCTACAACTCAAAGTACTTTATTTAAAGGCTCCGGAGAGTCATACATAACATGTTCATACAGGTAGGGGTCACATGACCCGACACTCAAGTCATACAAACATACAAGCACATGTGGAAGCAAACTTGTCTGAGTACAGACACTAGAAAGAAAGAAGGCTTGACGAAGCCTGTCTATCTACATAGGCCCTTCACAAGCTCAGGGTCACGACCTAGGCATCAAGCTACTCATCAACGTCGAGATCTACATAGAACCCATCGGAGGGGGCGGTGTTGTCGTCTGAAAACAGTAATTAAAGCAACATGAGTACAAAGGTACTCAACAAATCTTACAACAGATCCTATCATACATGCACATTCTGAAGAAAGTAGTGGAGTTATTGCAGCAAGCCAGCTTTGACTCTTGGCTAAGCTATCCTACGAGACACCACTTGTAAAATAGTTTTTGCACATGAGTACACTAATCACCATCACAATACTCCACCGTGGATCCTCCCTCGTCATCCTACGAGAGGGCCATCTGCGGTACTCACACTTATCTTGAGGCTTTTAGTAGTAACCATTAACTTGTCTATGAACTGCATAAGCGACCAAGTAGTCCTTTACCGCAGACGCGGCTATTCGAATAGTTTTATACCCTGCAGGGGTGTACTTCGTCACACATGTTTCCACCACTTAGCATCTGCACACGACATGTGCTCGACAGACTTCAAGCGAAAGCCGACGTGGGTGTAGACCACAACCTGACTAACCACACAAGTCTCTAGTCCAGGTTTATTGCCTATTCGGGTTCCATCCACAAGGAAATCCGGTCGGGGTGTCCTCAACGACCCCAAACGATGTGTGCAGGGTTCCCGAGACACCAAACGGGCGACTCGGTACACCGTGCCACGAGCCTACCGCATCACAGCCCACCCCTAAGGTCAGCGCTGCGCACGGCCTCCAGCAACTACAAACACCAGAAACTACTTGCAACTCCTGGACAGAGGACGAGAGGGGTCAGTAAGTCGAGCGGGGTCATATTTCAGGGCCCAATGTGTGGTAGTAGCTGAATCTTAAATCACGCATACAGATCTCAGTTCTTAAGGACGGCCTCAATGAAACAACCCACCATGTACTCCTACATGGCCTCTCATCGATACCTTTACCAAATCATGTTCAACAGTTCACTCTCATTACCGACACAACCATTCACTCTAGTTCATCACCCCGATGAGCCAGACCTGACACGACTCTAAGCATAGCAAGCATAGCATGGTAGGAAACACAAACATGGCTCAATCAACTCCTACACATGCTAGCGGGTTTCAACTAGTTACTGTGGCAATGACAGGTCATGCAGAGGAAGTGGGTTCAACTACCGCAACACATAGCAGTTTGAAACGCGTTGTCTTAATGCAGTAAACGAGAGCAGAAGCGAGAAGATGGGTTTGTATCGAAATGATCAATGGGGTTGCTTGCCTGACAGAGTGGTAGTGGAATACTGCCCTTCAGTTGGATACTCATGAATATCCTCGGAGGCAGAACCTACCACGAAGAACACATCGAAACACAATCACCACATGGCAATATGCAACAATATGATGCATGCAATGTCATGGCAAAAATGAGTGTGTTTTGGCTAATGCATCTTAGAATAGATTAGTTTGAGTTCATTTGAATCAAGGTTTCAAATGGTAACCCAAAATAAGAGGTGATACTAGTGCATTAACTTGTTTCATCTAAACAGCAAGGTTAAAGTGTTCTGACATGCATGAAACCAGTGCAGATGGAAAGATTGAATTTTTCTAATCAATTTTCATATATAAATCTTTGCATTTGGAGTTACAGATTAATTTCTATGAATTTTTGAAGTTTGTAGTATTTTCTGGAATTATTTTTTATATGAGGTGTTCCAGGCTAGATCGGTGTGACTTAGAATCGGGGTCCTGACAGCCGTCCTCAAGGCCGGGGGCAACGACAAGGTCATGGCCAACTGGCTTCCCATGGCCCAGACCGGCGTGCCGGGCGCCTGGCTGCTCAACCTCCCCGGATCCACAGTGGCATCTTGGGAGGAGCTGCGCGATCTCTTCGTCGCGCGCTTCGCGGCACCGTCACCCCACGCGGTCGCGGCCCTCCTCGGCGGCTCGCAAGCACCGCCCTCGGATCGTCACATCAAGCCGTTCCTTTGCCAGATCGACGCCACTTCCAAGCGCCCGGGGGCTCCACCGGGCTGGGCCGCGCCCGAGGCCGACCTCACCTTCGACTCAGGGGATCACCCCGTCTCCACCGCCAGCTCAGGTATGCTCCCAATGCTTTGCACTCCCACCATTTGCAACATGGCCGTCACCAAGACCCTCATCGACGGCGGCGCCGGCCTCAAGGTGCTCTCCGTGGAGGCCTTCGGCCTCCTTCACGTACCACTCGAGCGGCTCCGCCTCAGCAAGCCTTTCTCAGGAGTTGGTGGCGGCACCGCCCACTCCTTGGGACAGATCCGCCTTCCTGTCACCTTCGGCACGCGCGACAATTACCGCACCGAGCTGGTCGACTTCGACATCGCCCACATCGGCCTCCCGTACAACGCCATCCTCGGGTACCCAGCTTTGGCCCAGTTTATGGCAGCAACCCATCCGGCTTACAACCTCATGAAAATGCCTGGGAGCAAGGGCGTCCTCACCATCGAGGGGACATGAAGGAGGCCCTGGTGGCGCTCAAGCTTGCTCCCAAGACCGCCGCGGTGGCACAGCCCGCCGGCGCGGGCGCCTTCGAGGCCAAGGAAGCCACACCAACCAAGAAGAAGCAGCTGTTCACCCAAGACAAGGCAGAAACCAAGAAGGTGTCGGTCGATGAGGATGGGTCCTCAGGAGCCACCTTTACCATAGGTGCCGACCTCGACCCTGACCAGGAGGAAGCGTTGGTGAAGTTCTTGCATGCAAACAAGGAGATATTCGCATGGGAACCCAAACAGCTGGTGGGGGTCCCGAGAGAGGTGATTGAGCATCACTTAAAGGTGTGCCCCAATGTGCGCCCCGTGAAGCAGCGGGCGAGACGACAGTTCACGGAGAAGCAGGCCTTCATCGTCCAAGAAACCCACAAGCTGGAGGCGGCAGGTGCCATTCGCGAGGTTCGGTACCCCGAGTGGCTAGTGAACCCCGTTGTTGTGCCAAAGAAAGGCGGGAAGGAGCGCATGTGTGTCGACTTCACCAACCTCAACAAGGCCTACCCCCAAGATCCGTTCCCGCTCCCACGCATTGACCAGATCGTTGACTCCACCGCCGAGTGCGATTTGCTGTGCTTCCTGGATGCGTTCTCGGGCTACCACCAGATCAAGATGGCG